>NC_084482.1:88124275-88424275 GCF_030035675.1 Rhineura floridana | reverse complement strand
ATTGTAGCATCTGCATTAATTTGCTAGCCTCTGGCTCCAATAAAAAAATCCACATGAAACATGATTTACTGTGCCATTTCTAATGTGTGCAGAGTAATCCTCTGCATATTTACTTGAAAGTAAAACTCTGTTCAGTGGTGCTTATTCCCTAATAATTTTGTTTAGGATTGCAAATTTAAAACCTCCACAGATAGATTTTTCACCATGCAAAGCAGCCTTTTATTCATTCCATTTAATAAATGATTTAGTTTTAAGAGATTAGAAGTGTGGACCTCAATCTGTTTGTATTAAATCCAGGCTTCTTTGCAAGCCAAGTTATTTTTAAAGTGTGGCAATTACTATAAATTGTTGTTGTTGTTTAAAATCCTTTTTATATTCCAGTTTTTTTATACCCTCCTGCAGTTTATTCTTTGCCTGCAGATGGATGTGATAATACCTAGAGGGAGATCCATTCAGATTTTTCCTCCTGGCTTGCATGCATCATAGCCCATATATATTTAAAGTATAGGTGGAAGAAAGACTTTTTGTGGGTTGCAAACTCCTTCTCCGTTGTCCTTTTGTAGCTCTTGACTGAGATGTCCTAGCCAGCCGCTTGCATCTATCTCTGCATATTCCATTCTGCATTATCTCTGGGAACATGGGGAGTCTTATCAGAAGCATCCTGGCTCATCTAGAACCAAGCCCAGCAGCAGGCATGGTAATAAGTTCAGATGCTATATTTAGATGCATAGACCAAAGGAGTGTCGCAGCACTACCAGTGGATTTTGCTACACAATACTGACAATTTTTGCTGCTTCCTTTTCTTGTCTTCCTTGGCGCCACTGCTGGAAGAAGCTTTTAGAGAAGATCCAGCACAGGCTACAGCAAATACTCTGAGTTTGGCATACAGCAAAGGAGGGTCAGAGAAGAGTCAAATCCAAGGAGTTTGGCTGTCAGCTCATTTGGCTTGGCAAAGCTTTCACGTACTTGCAAGGAAATTTGTAGTAACATTTATAGTAAATACATGCATTCCTGAGGCATCTTCATTTTCTGTATTACTTTTGACAGGGATTGGGGGCATCCTGCTTTCTTGCATGTGCAGGGACAGAGTCTGCCCGCAGATCTGCTATAACCCTCAGTGTGTCATCCTTGAGAGGAACAGTATGAAAAGTCTGACTGCTTAGCAAAACCCAAGACTGGGTCAAGATTTCTGAACTAGGGAACTTCTGCAACTTACAAATTTCTGCACGTGGATTATCCTCACCCCTTGGATTTAGTCAAAGAAGAAGTTCTAGTTCAGCTGGGCTTCTGGCTTCCAGTGACTTTGTAACACAACATCACAGCTAACATGGCTCAGAGCCACCCTCCATTTGTACTGTACTTAGAATGCCAGAAATGGTGGCCCATTAGCATTTGTCCTGATACAGAAGGAAAGCCAGCTACGGTTAGTAATAGACTGCCAGATTTCTATACCAGTAGTAGATGGGAGCATAAGAACTGAATAGCATAAGAACTGAATAATCATGGTACAACCCATGTAATAAAGTACTTCATGAATGGGAAGGTGAGGACAGTCGAGTAAAGCATGAGTCATGGGTAGGAAGTCCAATGCCCAACCATTGCATGCAGCCTATACTCCACAAAGTTCCTGTATAGCCTTCATTCCTTGTGAAATGCAGTTCATTCCATTAGGGTCTGATGACTTATGATTCAGAGCTATGATATAACATGCTGCAAAAGTTCCCGTGATTTCTTATTCCTGGTTTGTTCCACATCGTCAGGTTTTGCCAGCCTTGAAACTCAGACTAAATAGAATATGGACAGATGCACTACAGTCCTATTCTATGCTGTGTGTTGAGAAGATCAGCCCTTTTTGCTGGCTCCTTATGTTCTCTAGAGCAGACTGTGGTTCACGTTTGGCCAGAGAACATACACTGTTGGCTGCCTGTGGCTAACAATGAAGACACAGATGCCACAGCAGCATGACAGATGGTCTGTTTATGCTCCTTATTACCTCTTTGTTCCTGTAACCGGTTCCCAGCCTTAAACCATGTCATCTATATTACAGGAAGATATATCCCCCCTCTGTGTTTTATCCTAAAATATATCTTGATAGGCCAACCACCACAGCCACTTTCTGAACAAACATAAATAATGGTGTAACCCCAACCCCACCCCACAGCATTACACAGGAAGAGCTAATTCTTACACTGGTGTCTGGGGCAGAAAAGGTGTAAAGTGTGGTGGGGAAATGAATATCCTCAGCATGCAGTGGGCATGTTATCATGATTGCTTGGGGAAATACCGGTATAGAGTCGATGGAGCGACAGGAGTTGTAAGTCTGCTCTGTATATATATGTATAGACCATACATAATGTAAAATGTCAGTCAGAAGGGAAGTACCTTGCCTGGATCTCCAATGTGCTCACTAGCATTTTTTCCCCAAATGGATTCAGTCCAGATGAGAATTCAGTTGCTTGCAGATGGAGACAAAGTGCAGAGTAACAGATGTGATGTGGGAGATCTGTCACCCTGATGCCTTTTTTCATATCTTGAAAACAACTGCGGGGGATGGGGGTCTGCTAATTTAATCTCAGAAGTGGTGGTGCAGGATTATGTGTTTTAACCTCCCCCCCCCGTTACCCAGATCCCACCCATGGGAAAAAACCACTATAAAGTTAACAGTATTTTTCTCCCAGCACAGCTAAAGGTACATTTGGGCAGAGGGGAGGATTTGGAACAGGGAAATAGTCCCAGTGCCAAGGGTTAAACATCCACTCCACTGGTGCCACTTCCCAGATCAGTTTAGCATTCCCCGCTCTCTCTCTCCCACAGCAGCTTTGAAGTAAAGAAAAAGATTTTAAGATGTAACCGCATATTGTCCCGTGTCACATTTGTTTTGGCCCAGTTTCATCACTCCTCATATTCTCTTAGCTTCACAGAGATATGTATCTGAAGGAAGAGGTACTTGGATGTAGTTTTATATGCAGTCCTTTCCCTTCTAATATTAAAGCCCCCCCCCTTCTCAGTTTTCATTGCATGTGACTCTGCCGTTCCTGGCTTGCAGTGCTAACAGCAGTGTAAGGAAAGTGAGTCGATATCAGCTGTCTGTGTGTATGAAGCCGATTTTTCCTCCAACCACCCTTGGCGGCACCTGCCTCGCATCATCAATACGGTAGCTTTTGAGGGCACTTCAAGGTCTGAGAAAGCTGCTGACGGGCACAGTTACCAGGCGCTCCACTCTGTGCCTTTTTCTCTTTGTACTACCAGGAAGAGAAGGTATCGGTAATCCAGCTCCTACCAATAGGAAACTGCCACAGCAAAGAGCCTCTCCTGTATGCCCCACAGTTCTACACTGGTGTGAAAACAATGTGGAGTGACTTGGGAAGCTCATGCAATGACAAATGAAAGGCATCTCTACAAGACTTGTTCAGCATTGAGTAGTGGCAGCATGCCAGGAGTGGGGGCATCAGGGGGGCGCAAGGAGTGGCTGTAGCAGTCTGAGTGGCAGAAAGAAATATACCTGGTTGCAGTTACCTCTATTTCTGTATATAATCATGAGTCAATTAAACCTTTTCTTAGGTAACATTTTGCATCTTCTGGATTATCCATCATTTGGAAAAGCAGGATTGCAGAACTATGGAACCAGATCTCAAACTAGGGTGCCAAATGTTTTCTGCACATTGATGAAAGAAATGCAATTTGCTGTGCATTCTGTATAGCAGGGGGTGTCTGTGATGGAGATAGGCGTAGAGGGCCGGGGCACAAAGTCTGCAGGTGGGTGGCAAGGAAGGAGTGCAACAGGCATCCAATGGGGCTTTGTATGCTGGTACCATTTTATTCTGTGTACCCTTATTTGGCAGATCAGTGGGCAGAGATGGAGCAGGCACTTTTTGCAGTGGCAGAACCTAATTCCCATTCTCCATGGCTCTTTCTTCTTCCCCAAGCAGATTCACCATGCCGCCTTTATCTTCTTCCTGCTCCCCAGCCCCCATTCCAAAGTTTGAACTGCAGTTTTTCTTGCCAAGGTGACATTGGAAGCAATGGAGTTTGCTCAAGGGCACTGGCTGCATTCTGAGTCCAGCAGCTACAAGCCACAGAAAGCTGAGCAGTGGCAACAGCAAAGGAGAGAACGATGGTCTCCTCTGAGCAGGGAGATTGATCAGATAAAAGCAAGGCAGAGATACAGCACAGATGGATCCTGGGTTGCCGGAGCTGCCCCTCACGTAACTTTTGCAAGCAGCTTTCTGTGCCGCCAGAGAGCTGGTGCTGTTCAAAGTTTATGAAGGTGGCTTATTAAGCAGGCACCTTAAATACTTTTGTGTGCCGTGCCAGCCAGGCATGCAAACCCATTTTAGCAAATAGGCTCCTCCAGAGATGAAACTTCATCTAGGGTTTCATCCTCTGGCCTCAGGGGTACTTTTGAACCTGGAGCTGAAAAAAGGGGGCATGATTCAGATTTAAGTTTCTTCAGAACATTTGGATGGAAGTATTAACATTCTTTCCCCTTTTTAGAGAAAGTCTTGCCCCAGTCTTCCCCCAAATGTGGGCTTTCAGACATTGATTTTCCTCTGATTTGGACAAATAGCATGTCAAACACTGGTGCCTGGAGATCTATCTATCTGAAGGCATCATAATGGGGGATCACACACCTTCATCCATCTGTGTATACACCAAGAAGATTTTGGTTCTGGATGGTCTGGAGAACAGGCAGCACTTTCTGATTTGTGTGGAACTCTAGTTTCCCCTGCAGAAAGGGTTTGTAGGTTGGGGGTTATCTTTTGTACAAACAGTGGAACTGTTTTTTAAGTTCTACCTTGGCAAGCACAATGCAATAATGCTTTTCTGAATAATAGAATAATAGATCTATTGTGTCTAGTCAGACACTGTCTCTTGTCACTTTGAGTCTACTTCCCAGGCTCACGGGATCCTGGAGATGATATCTCTCCCATGTCCTCTTCATGATCCAGAAAATGAAATTTCTTAAGGCAAGTGACTTATAAGGAGATAGTGATGTGAACACAGGGGTCCTAGGCAGCTCTAGCGATCAAATAAGCATGGCTTGGGGACAGGTTTGAGTTATAGGGTAAGTGGGTATGTATGTTTATATGTACACGTTTACACTGGGTCAACCTTCTGCAAAATATCCCAAAGGATTATATATTACACAGTTCCTGGCACCTTACTGCCATTTGTTATCCTGAACTGTTGTACCCTCGGGGGAGAATAGCATGATCCCTTATAATATGGTAATTATTACCTTTCATAATCAAATGAATAATTGCCCTTTCTAAATTATTGCTTTGAAAAAACAACATGCAACTAGTGCTTGCATTCTAAGCACAGTTCTGAGATGGATATGTCTTTATCTAACAAGTTAGTTGTGATCTATATCCCACTTCCAAAGATTCATCTTCTCATCTTAAAAAAATACTCTTAACAATGTGATTGCTGGTTGGATTACCATATTCGTTGATACTGTGAAAGTAAATTATATGCAGACATGATAGTTTGGCCCATATTTTCTCAGAATGAGCAGAGACTTGTGTGAAACAGCTCTTTAAATCAAGGGCAATTCTGTGTTCCCATTTTACCACCACCCCTCCCCCCAGTAGCTCTGCATTGAGGCGAACAGGGAATAGCATTCTCTTCTTAGCAAGGCAGTCATGACTAATAGCATGCAGTGAGATTGGCTGTGGAGATCTCACACATCTGGGCAACCCCATAGTAAAGTCCACAATCAGACGGTCTTCATATTGACAGCCCCAGTGCAGATTCCAGACATTGCTGAACCATGACTCCCATTTTCCTTGGCCATTGGCCATGTTTGATGGAAGTTGTAGTTCAGCAGCATCTGGAGTACAAAAGGCTCCCCAGGCTTGATATAGCAGAGATAAGGAACCTGTGGCCCTCCAGACGTTGTTGCTGGACTAAAACCCCTATTGTCCCTGACCACTGGCCATGCTGGCTGGGGCTGGGAATGCAACAATATCTGCAGGCCCGCAGATTCCCTGCTCCTGTCCTGCAAGCTACTGTGGTTGGTGTGGGAGGAAGAGGAGAATCTGCAGTGCTTAAATTTGGAGCCTGAAAATTATGACCCCCTCCTCCACCCTTGTAGCTTTTTGTCTCTTCAGCAGCTGTATTTATATCTGTAACCAAAGTGAAGATTTTAGACCCCTGGCTGCTCTACAAACGGTTTCAACCCTTGAGAGCATGACCTATGGCCACATGGTCCTGTTCCTAATTCACACTCCACTCACACTTTTTTCCAGAGTTGTGAATTATTAACCTTCAATCTGAGGTGTCTTGTCATGGAATTATTATTATTGTTGTTGTTGTTGTTGTTGTTGTTGTTGTTGTTATTATTATTATTATTATTGCCTGCCCTTCACCAATAGGTCCCAGGGTGGGTTACAAAATCTGAAATGCAATATTAAAAGGAATTAAAACATATTTCAATCACAAGAATAGGATGGGTTCTGAAAACATACATCTCAGCAGCAAGGTCAGGGTAAAGAGGTGTATCTTTAGCAGTCACCAAAAAATGTATAGCGAAGGCGCCAACGGCATCTCTGTAGGGAGGGAGTTCCACAACTTAGGGGCTGCCACAGAGAAAGCCCTCGCCAAGCAACCATCCCCTGAACTTCCGAGGGTGGCAGAAATACCAAGAAGGCCCCCTCTGCTGATCTTAACGCCCAAGAGGGTCTTTAGGGAAGGGTATGGTCTTTGAGATATTTGGGGCCTAAGTTGTTTAGCACTTTAAACACTAACGTGAGCACTTTGAATTGGGCCTGGAAATGAACTGGCGACCAATGCAACTGTTTTAGAACAGGGGTTATATGAGTTTTAAAAGGAATCCCAGCCAGTAATCTGGCTGCTGCATTTGGACCAGTTGAAGTTTCCGAGTCATCTTCAAGGGCATCCCTACGGAGAGCGCATTGCAATAATCCAATCTGGAAGTTACCAGAGCATGCAGTGTTGTTGCCAAGTCATCTTTGTCCCAAAGGGGCTGTAACTGGCAAACCAGCTGAAGCTGGAAAGAGGCCCTCCTAGCCACTGAGGTTGCCTGAGGCTCCAGTGTCAATGTCAGATCAAGAAGTACCCCCAAGCTACAAATCTGCTCCTTCTAGGAGAGTGCAACCCCATCCAGAATAGGCTGTCTTTCCATCTTCTGGACAAGAGAACTTGGAACACACAACACCTCTGTCTTTTCAGGATTCAGTTTCAGTTTGTTGGCCCACATCCAGCCCATCTGCATATTGGTGACACTTCACTCCAAAACTCCTGATGACCGCTCCCAGTGGCTTCATATAGATGTTAAATAGTGCTGGTTTTGACCTATAAAGCCTTACACTGCTTGGGACCACAGTACCTGATGGACTGCCTCTCCCGATACAAACCCACCCGTACACTACGTTCAAGATCAAAGGCCCTCCTCAGGGTGCCTACTCCAAGGGAAGCTCGGAGGATGGCAACAAGGGAGAGGGCCTTCTCAGTGGTGGCCCCCAAATTATGGAATGATCTCCCTGATGAGGTGTGTCTGGTGGCAACACTGCTATCTTTTCGGCGCCAGGTCAAGACTTCCCTCTTCTCCCAGGCATTTTAGCATATGTTTTAAATTGTTTTTATTCTGTTTTAGTTTTTAAAATTGTGTTTTAAATTGTTTTTAAAATATGTGTTTTAAATTGTATATTTGTTTTAATGTTTTTGATTGCTGTAAACCGCCCAGAGAGCTTCGGCTATGGGGCGGTATACAAGTGCAATAAATAAAATAAATAATAAATAATAAATAATAAATAATAAATAGCATGGGGGACAAAATGGAACCTTGGGGGACACCACCAGAAAGCTCCCATGGTGTCAATCATAAGCCTCCCATAGCTACTTTGTGGAAATGTCCCTGGAGGTAGGAACAGAACCACTGAGGTACAGTACACCAACCCTCACCTCCCTAAGCTGCTCCAGAAGGATACTGTGGTCAATGGTATCAAAAGCCGCTGAGAGGTCAAGAAGGGTGAGCAGGGTTGCACTCCTCCAATCTCTCTGTCAACAAATGTCATGGACCAGGGTGACCAAGATAGTTTCAGCGAGGCTGAAATGGATCCAGATATTCAGTCCGAGCATGCCTGAAGTTGGACCACCACTACCTTTTCAAGCACCTTGCCTGATAAAGGGGTATTTGCCACTGGGTGATAGTTATGTAACACTTCTGGGCCCAAGGAAAGACTCCTACCCTCCTCCAGTGAAGAATTAATCCCTGGGCACACCCAGTCAACCCCTTATGGCTAGATCTAAGAAGCCATGATGGGCAAGGGTCAAGGGGGCAGGTGGTCAGTAACACTTCTTCAAGCAGCTTGTCCATATCCACAGGCCACAATAATTGAAACTGATCCAGTAGAGATGGAACAGACAGTGCTCTGAATGCCTCTGTTGGACTTGCTCTAACCATGGCATCCAACTTGGTCCAAATCTGAGCGATTTTGTCCCTAAAGTGCCTCCCAAAGTTGTTATAGCTAGCTTCTGAGGGTGTCAGAGCAAAGCTCTCTTGGCCAGATGACAAGAGCCTCTTCATGCCACTGGGAAAAGCTCTGCCAGGTGGCTCCTTGAAAACGCAATGGTAGCAGAGAAGTAGGCTTTCTTTGCCACCACCATTGCCACCTGATAGGTACAATAATGTGACCTTACACGTGGCTCTGTCAAGTTGAGAGCGAGATTTATGCCATCTGCACTGTAGCCGTCTTATCCTCCTGTTTCATCACACACAGATCACTACAGTACCAAGGTGACCTACATGCTCCACAGCGACGGTGAGAGGGTGCTCAGGAGTAATCATGTAGATGGCTCTGCACATCTCACCATTCCACAGTGAGACTAGAGTGTCAACAGATGCACCAGCCATTTCAGCCAGAAAATTCCCCAGAGCGTTCAGAAATCCCTCAGATTCCATAAGTCTCCAAGAGTGGACCATCTCAATAGCCCCACTCCACCCCTGAAACATGAGGTAGCCGCGTTTACCCAAACTTCACTAGGGAATTATCAGTCCATGATGAGTTGTTGGAGAGAAATGACTAAATCTCGAAGGTGTGGGGTGGAACAGGGCAAATGCTTAAATCAGTTATAGGGAACCTTTGACCCACTAGATGTTGCTGAACGACAACTCAGGTCATCCTTGGCCATTGGCCATGCTTGCTAAAGCTGATGGGAGTTGTAGTTCAACCACATCTGGAGGGCCAAAGGTTCTCTACTCCTGGCTTAAATCCAGGCAGATTCTATTGCCCTACCATTCCTTCCCAGCTTCATTTGTTTGTTCAGGACATGTTTATATTCCCTTCTGAATCCCTGAGACCTAAGCAAATGCCCTAACTTTGACTTGCACGTACATTGTTAATACCAACGAGTTATTCAGATACCGTGAAAAAATATAGGTTTTCCTCATCTGCTTTTTGGTTTTTAAGCTTGGTAGCTCAGAGTTGGCTTTATCCCTCAGCTTGCCAGGTGTCAGCACACTGGTGCCTTGGTAACTCAGATACCATAGTGAGGGAAGAATATTAGAAAAACCCAAATAGGGCAGAATGGAAAATATGGGTGCTGTTTTAAAACTGCAACCACTCTGTTTGTACTGACTTCACTTTATACTTTCCTGCGGTGCTGGGAAGAAAACTGCAAAAGTGTTGGCCTTCAGGCAAGAGTGGCTCTACACTGTGCACACCCCTGACTATGTTTCCCAAAAATCTAATAACAGGGATCATAGTGGAGCAGGGATAATTGTTGTCGTGATGGGGAATGTGTCTGGTCATGCCACACCATCTTCCGAAGTTTTCCACTGGGAGGGGAAGTTATGTTGCAGCAATGTGTTAATAGATGGATGTAAAGAAGGAACAAAAGAGCCCTTTTCATTTGATGGCAATGTTGAAAGCGCATGAGGTGCAAACAATGGGGGTAAAGAGAGTATCACGTTGGCCCCAGGAAAAGATGAAATATTTATAAACTAGGAAAGCGCTTGGGGTGGCTCTTTCTGATTTGACAATTTTGCAGAGTTGCAGTCTCAGAGTTTTTGGGTTTTTTTAATGAGTGCCCTAGGGAAAATATTAGTTCTCTCACCGCATTGTTAAATTGTCATAGCTAATTATTGGAGCTTTTTATGAGTGGACTTTTTCCATTCTTCTGTAAGGTTGAAAAGTTGGAATGGCAAATCTAAAATTTATTTGTGATTGTAAAAACACCAGTCCTGATCAAAAGATTCACAGAGGGGATGGTGAGGACAGATAAATATTTTCCCCAAAACTTTAAGAGTGGGGAAAATCTGTGTGAAGAAAAATAGCTGAGTAAAACATATTAAGGATAAATGAAAATGTGATCTTGAGTACGTAGCTCAAAATGTGAAGTGGTTGTTTTAATCTTTTTAAAAGTGTATGAATGTTTTTCCAGGTAATTCAAGTAACATTAGGGTGTTAGCAATTGTGATCATAGAGCCAGGAGATTATTTTTATTCTGGATGAGTTAATCTGAGTAAAGTGTGTGATACTTACAATGCTTACTGAAAAGCAGGTGGTTATAGGAGTTTCTAATACAACAGCCGTCATCACTGTTTCCTACCAGCACTGGAGGCCCAGAACCATGAGACTCACACAACTGTATCACAGAGAGAAAATTAGAGGGCGGGGGAGGTGGGGCAGCAGATAACAGAGTTGGTGGAAGGTGTGTCCTATTGAGTAAGGCAGAGTGGAAATAAATTGTAGGGCTGCCAAAGAAACAAAAAAAAAAGATCCAGTGCTTTTCCTCTCACATTACAGTGTCTATATTATGATGATGCAGTACACTTCTTGAGCCCCTCCTTTTTATTATGCATTCATTGTGATTTCTGCTCATGATGGTATTGGAGAGGTTATATGCAATCCCGTTTTCAGTACTTTTTGCACTTGCAAAAGTTCTTGTGCAGACATACTGCTTCTTTTCCCATCAGGGTATGTCCTGTAACTTCCTGCTGAACTACTTATACCACAAATGTTTCGGTTTAATTTTTGTCCCACTTTTGTTGCTCTATAGGGCTAGAGTGCTCCTCAGGATGGCAGTGATACGATAACAATGAGGAAGCATCGCAGAGCAACTAATAAAGAAGAATGATGTGTGGATGGTCCAGTATAAATCCACTACTAATCCACTATTATTGTGTCAATGGCATGTTGCAGAATATACCTGCAAAAAAACCACTAGTCTGGAGGGGCTCTATATTCTGTAGATATCTTGTTATGGCTTTATCCCAAAATGTAAACATTCATTTCAGAACTATACATTTCAGATGCCTCAAACTCTTGAGTACAGGGGCAATTCCATTGTTGGGAACCTGGCCATATTTTGTCATTTGTTTTAAAACAATACCTACTTCCCAAGGTTTCCTTTGCGTCCTGAGAAACTGGCTGCTCTTTCTTTCCTAGCATTTTCTCAGGAGTGTAGAAGGCACAGTGAGACTTGAGCAGGTTTGGAAGTGAGGGCAGTTCTGGTCATTAAGAAGATACCAGATCATATAGCCAAGTACTGCAGGCACAAGTATTGTGGCAGCTACAGAGACCTGGTTTCATCGTTTATGCTGCTTGTCAGTTGAGGAAATGATGAGTGAGACTCTTGCAGTATGAGGGAATTCTGAGTCCTCTCCTTGTATAGTATCAGGAAGAAGCCAACTCAGATACAGTTTGGTCTCTCCTTTTCTCTATTAGTTGAGGCATTTCTGTACTGTTCCTCTCAAGGTTGCCAGGCATTAACGGATGCTTTTTGACCCATTTTAGAGTCAATGGAGGCACTGAGGTTGTACGTGCCTCCTGTGAGTTTGTGCCACTTATTCATGTTGTGTTGCTTCTTTTTAAAGTGTTCCCTCATAAACATCATGCCTCATGTTGAAATGTACCCCCTCCAAAAAAAGTTAGGAAGCTAGGAGCCTTATGTTGTATTGAATTAGTCCTAGACAAATTGAAATTAATGGACATGACTAACTTAGGTTAATTAATTTCAATGGATATATTCTGAGTAAAACTTAGTTGGGCACAACACATCCTCTTCAAAATGATTTTGACATGTTGAGTCATTTTTATGAGGGGGCACTTTCAAAAAAAATTACTGCAATGTGGAACTTGAGGTAGTACATTCAGGCAGGTGGACTGTACTGTTGTAACAGCTGAACATTTGAATTGGCCCTCAGGGGGAACCTGGTTAAGGACAAGTCAGGGTGAGACAATTGGGCTCAATGGAGCAATAAACTGTAGCCCGTCGATCTGATAAGAAACTGGTGTTGACCACTTTTGTAATACAAAAGCAGCTATTGACCCATGGGAAGGATTAATACAGAAAATCAGTCCTTGCCCTCTTCACCTTTAATTTCGTACCTCCTTCCATCCATGTAATGTAAAGTGAGAGATAAGTGTAGTAGTGGAGAGGAAGAAGTCTGTTTGGATTTGTTGCCATTTGTGAGCTGCCCCTAAGTGCATTCAGGGCCTGGTGTGAAAGGCTGTGGAGCTTGCTGGCCTGACCTCGAGTCCTTCAAGAGGATTGCAATCTGGTAAATTTGTCAAGACCTTTCTCTCCATTAACTGGGCTCCATTTCTCTTGGCTGCAAGGATCACCTGACACTACTAGATACGCTTATGACATTGGGTGCAATGGGACTTTGATTAATGTTCAAGGAGAACAGTGGATGCTGATAGCTTTCTTGTGCCTTCTTAACCATGAACTTCTCTATCACCTTGCTTGTCCTTGAGTTAGCATGAAGGTTCTTTCTTCACATTTCTATGGTGCTGCAGGAACACCTATGTTTGGTTCATGTTTACTCTTTATGAAGTGGATACCTACATATCTAAACACTTTGGAACCAGCATTTTACACCCCCACCCCATAACTACAGTTGGCTGCAACTTCCTGGCATGCATCTGCAGTATGTTTTGGAGACATGCTTCTCACCTTGCAAGTTTACCTCACCAAATCTGGACAAACAGCTGTCTGAACTGCAACCCTGGGCTCCTACTGGGAAGAAGGGTGGGATATAAATCAAATAATAAATAAATAAATAAATGAAATACAGTGTGAAATAGGGAAGTTTCTGTACTTGTGTTGGCACAAGCTGCTGGGGTTTGAACTGGGAGCGTTTGGATTTGTTTGCAGGTGTCCCGTGTGGTGAGCCACTGAACTGCAAGTCCTCTGCATAAGCGGTTTACTACCTTCTGGCTCAGAACAACTGGAGAGCCACCTGTTGGGTATGCTTTGAGTTGGATTCCTGCATTGAGCAACGGGTTCAACTCGATAGCCTTCCAACTCTACTTTTCTATGATTCTATGGACTAGGGATATGCTAGAATTGCGCTCAATGCAGATTTGCTATTGAATTTTCCATTAATTTGCTTATTCCCTAATGTTGTGGATCGGATTTTTATGTAGCAATTTTCTGTAGCTATTCTTGAAAATGATTTTTTTTTAAAAAAAAATCACCTCTAAAATATCGGTATTTTATCATCTCTAAAATATTGAGGGATAATTGTATTGATATTTCTTTTCATTTCTCTATATTTCCTTTGAAAGTATTGATCTTAATATCAATATTTTTTGTGAGGGGAAAAATGGATTGGTAAAAGTGGCGGCTAGCAGACAATGAACGAACTTGAATTGATACCAGCCTGTTAAATCAATGGAATGCTTTCGAACTGGCACCAGCATAGGGATCCTACTCCTCCCCTGTATTCACCCTGGCCACCCAGGTTTGATTCTGCTGGACAGAAAGGGCTATAACAGGGCTTCCTCTTGCAGTTAAGCCTTGCTCAAACAAAAAAGTATTCCTGAACTCTGCCACGTTTCTGTATCCTTTGATTGCCTAGCTTGCTCTTCAATCTGCATCCTGTTTTGTCCTTTTTTTCCTGATTTGTTTTTTGGTATTACGAGCAGAGAAAATTTGCATTACAATCCATTTGCTGGTGAAATTTGTAAGCATGAGTGGGCTAGATTTCAGCTGGCCTGGAGGGCTCAGAAAATATTTTGCCTCCTCATTTGAAAGCAATAGAAAGATCTATGTCAGCTTTGCAAATGAATAGCACCAAACTGCAGCCTATACACATTTCACTAGCCTGCATACCCACACATACCTGTGTTAGTTATTTATTTGTGGCCTAAAAGCATGGGGTGGGGTGGAAAACACAGACACACAGACTTAGCTTTTAAAGAGCTTCCCTGGAAGAAGTTCTCATTTGCCACAGGTGATATTATTTATTTATTTATTTTTAAAACTTATATACCGCCCGACTAGCAATAGCTCTCTGGGCGGTGAACATAAATACAATAAAATACAATATAGTACAAAAACATCACAATCTAAAATCAAATTTCACAATCTAAAACTCCATAAGGTAAGATCAAATTACAAACAGTACAATCATTAACAAAAAAATTAATTAAAATTAATTAAAATGCCTCGGAGAAGAGAAAGGTTTTAACTTGACGCCAAAAGGATGATAGTGTCAGCGCCAAGCGGACCTCCTCGGGGAGACTATTCCATAGTTCGGGGACCACCACTGAGAAGGCCCTTGATCTTGTCACCGCCCTCCGGGCCTCCCTATGGGTCGGGACCCGGAGGAGGGCCTTCGTAGCAGACCGTAGTGCACAAGCCGGTTCATAACGGGAGAGGCGTTCCGACAGATATCGAGGTCCCGCGCCGTATAAGGCTTTATAGGTTAATACCAACACTATGATATGGCAGGTAATTATTTTCAAATGTCTGGACTGTATACAATTTCAGACCTGTGTAAAATTAATTCCTTTGTTAATGGAGATCAGTCGCTGAATGGAGAAAAGTTGAAATGGTCCTTGAGGAGGCTCTGGCTCAATTTGTATGTCACTTTAAGCCACAGTTAAGCTTAACTATGTTTTAAACATGAATGCATAGCATGCTTGTGCACAGGGAGAAAATCAAAGCCACTTTGCTCCACCCCTACTCATGAGTGCATGGTGGGGTGGGGTGGGGTGGGGTGGGTTGAGTTCTGTTGCTTTCCCACTGCGTTTTGACAACCCTTTTGAAATCCCATGGAAACCAATGTGAGGGAATGAGTCTTAAATTAGTCACAGCTAAATTCCATCCCAGTATGGCAAATGGTCAGGGATGATGAGACTTGTAGTCTAGCAACATCTGCAGTACTAGCCATCCCTGCCTTAATGACTAACGTTGAGATAGGCATGAGCTTTCATGAACTATTGTTTATTTATTTATTTATACATACATACATACCCCACCTTCCGGCCAAAGGCCCTCAAGGCAGCTTACAAAAAACACAAATATAAAAATACAATATAAAATAAATCAATAAAATAATACAATTAACAAAAGTTAAATAACTTCTGTTAGGCTCTTAGGCTAACTAGAGTCAACTTTATCAGATTCATGAAGTGTAATCCTCAACTGCAGATACATATTCACACAGCTGTAAGGGGAGAGGAGTTGTAAGCATTTGCAAGGTTCTTTGAATTTGAGGATAAGCTATAATATACATGCCCCATGGTACTTGGACCTGATACACATATTTCCCAAGCCTATGTAGACACCCATGTAAAATGACAGCCAAGTACAATTCTGTCCCCAACTCTCTAATCTAAAGATGGAAAGCCCAAGGCATCATACATGCTGTTTTTAGAATTTGTTTCCCCTCTTTGGAGTGAGAAAACTGAACAGGATATGAAACTGTTGGGCTTTCGGCTCAGTTTTCCCAGCCTTTCTTTGGAATGGGATTTCCAGGGACTGGGAAGAGATCACGTGACAGGATAAAAATAATCTGAACGTGGACCAAAGGCCCTAGAGCTCAGTGCATGCTTGAGAGCCTGACCCTGTTGCTAGCTTTAGTTCCTGACTTTTCACCCTATATGTTTGAGATCTTTCTTGGTCACAAAACATTTCACATGGTTTTGCTGAGAAACAACAGTATATCTGAAAAGTATCCTTCAGACCGAACACACCTGAGAAGGCCTAGAATGGTCATTGGTCTTCAGCTGGTGCGTTTGGGACTCACTACTGGGTAGCCACAGCCTGGCCTAAGATGGATTTCATCAACAACATTACCACTATGCAGATATATGGTAAAGAAAATTGAGAAGTGGATCCCCATATGCATGTTTGGGCTAAAGGTGGGTCAGTTCACAGGTCTGTAAAGGTTGAAGACTGGTGGCTAGATACTGCAGTGTCAATAAACATTGGCACTCAGCCATGCTCACTACAGCTGCAATCCTAAGCATGCTTAACTAGAAGTAGGTTCCATAGCAACGTTCTCACAGACATTTACCCTGGCTATATCCGCACCATACATTTAAAGCACTATTATACCACTTTAAGGGTCATGGCTTTCCCCAAAGAATCCTGGGAACTGTAATTTGTTAAGGGTTCTGAGAGTGGTAAGGAGAATTCCCTTCACAAAGCTGTAATTCCCAGAGTGGTTTAACAATGAAACCGTCTTCCCAGGGAACTCTAGGAATTGTCGCTCTGTGAGGGGAATGGCGTCTCCTAACAACTCTTAGCACCCTTAACAAGCTACAGTTTCCAGGATGCTTTGGGAGAAGTAATGACTGCTAAAGTGGCATATAGTGCTTTACATGCATGGTGTGAATGTGGTCTCTGTCTCAGCTCCATGGCTGCTACTGGGACTCAAGAGCCGCTTAGTCCAGAATCTTCTGTGCTTGAGACTCACAGCTGAACCGGTATGGCAACCTTTCCCAGCCTCATGCCCTCCAGAGGTTTTGGACTGCCATCATCCCTGATCATTGACCATTCTCCCTGGGGCTGATGGGAGCAGGACTCCAAAACACACCCTATAATAGGCAGGGCTCGGGGAATGCATTCTTCCTGCATAGTTTCCAGTGTTGGAGACTGCATGAAGTCAGCAGAACTGAACTATTGGTCCTTTTTTCTGGTGCTAAGTATGCTTTTTTTAGCGTGTTTCCTTACTGGCTTTCTGATGAATGCTCCTGCCATTTCTCAAGTTGCATGTAATTTTTTAAAACCGTTAATTTCTTTCATAAGAAAAACAAATCACAGCAGTACAAGCTCTTTAGAAGCTTGTATGTAGTTTAATGTAAGAACAACAGGCATGCCAGTTTTGCAGGAAAGGCATGCCTTCTCTAAACAGGTTCTGAAAAGCAGACATGCTTGCTATTCTTTTAAGACACCCAAATCTGAAATGAAGCCACCAGAAGCCCGGAAGCCACCGTAAGTCACAGTACAGAGAGAAGTCTGTTTTCCCGGAATCCCCAAGAAAGCGATGAAGTAAGGAATGTGGGACAACAAAGCAAAGAGGTTTTCTTCTCTCCCCTCGTGCAAGATTGTGTATCCTTGAGGAATACCTTACAGAATCTCCAAAAGGCCAGATCTGTTCTCTTGCCATGCTCTCTGAGAAAAATTAGTAGAATAATATGTTTTAAATTTTTTACCCAATCATTTGTTCCACCCCACACAACAGAGTTGCCAGAGCAGAGCTAACAGTCATCTTGACAATCAAGGAAGTATCTTTGCAACATCCCTCTCTCCTCACCCATTTTCTCAGCTTCTGAAGACCAGTTCCTTTCTCACAGCTTGGGAGTCGTGGTTGAGGAGCTAGATGTGGTGTGCATGTGGGGGGGGGGGCGGAGACAGGCATAGGTTGTTTAGTTATTTTGTTCGTTTATTTGATTCATGATCTACTCTCTCTGAAAGCTTGCTTGCTTTTCCTTTTTAGTCTGCTGCAAGTGCTCCAGTTGGAGCCCTCCCTGCGGCTTTCCCTGCGTGTTGGCTAGACCCATGAATGGGGACAGAGCTATCCATCATTCATGCAGGTGCAAGGAAGAGGAGGGAGGGAGGGAGGGGAAAGGTGGGAGGACTGGGAAACCAGAGGAGAAATGTCCTTGTGAAATGTGAGAGCTGTCTTCTCTGGGCCTTGCAGCAGCTAAGCCATTTTCAGATGCCTGTTTTCTCCCCATGATTTTTGTGCTTTTGTGGGTGACCAGCCCACTGACATGTCAATAGGTTTTGACTCTCAGAAGGCAGATTTCAGCTGTGCCTATTTCTAGGTTGATCACTTCTTGTTATTGGCAATGCGCTAGTAGGATCAGCACAGGACTACTTCAGATAATCAACCAGTGATAGCTCCAAACATCCACATGCTTCCTGTTTCACTTCTGGACAGGGATGGGGGAGAAATTTGATTCAGTTCACATTTCAGCGTGAACTTGCCTAATTCACAGGCTCTGAAACAATGCGAAAACCAAACCTCAGCCATCCTTCGAAATCTGCAGTTCTCCAAATTGTGCAATGCAGTTCTCCAGCCAAGTAATGTGTACAAAAATGCATATACTAGGGTACATTGTGCATAAAAATGCATATGTTAGTGAAAATAACATTCAAAAATGCATTACATTAGGGGAAATCGCTTTGCAAAATGTGTATATCAGGCAAACTCGCATACAAAAATGTGTATGTTACGAGACATTCTAATGAAAATGCTGATGAATTTTCACGAGGACTTAACTTTTTATTATTTATTTATTTTGCAAACTGATGTAGAAATATGGAGAACTGAATTTAAGATTGGAAAAAATGAGAAAATGAAAGTGTCATATTTGCCAGTCCCTACTTCTGGGTTTATTTTAGTGGGGAAGCACCATTTACAAACCAGCTCACCAGACTGGATTGGGTTATCCACTTTTATACAGGGTCTCATGACTCCTGGTTATAATCTCCTCTGAGATTTACCAGAGTTTCCTCAGACCCATCAGACTGGTGTATGATATCTACTAGAAATGAAGGGTCATCTTTGAAAGAGTACTATGCTATGCCCTAAATGCAGGTCTCCAACATCTATCAGTGGAACTTCTTTCCAACCTCATCCTCTTCAGATCAGTATTTTTTTCCTCAAGCATCATTCTAGGCACAAGGTGTTATTACTAAGCATACATAACATCACCACTTTGTATTGGTTTTTTAAAAAAGATTTTTATGCCATCCCTCAATTAAATGCGTTTCAGAGTGGTGTACAAGAAGAAAGTACAATAAACGATAAAAATGTCACAGAACTATAAAGCAGCAGTTAAAGGCAGTGTTTAAATAATTCAGCAGAGATTAACAAACCTGGGAGATAAGAAAGTCTTTGGCTGGTGCCTTAAAGATAACAGTGTAGATGCCAGGCGAGCCTCCCTAGATAGCGAAGTCTGCAAGTGGGAGGCCATAGTCTAAGAAACTGTCCACTTTCTCCACATCATGCATTACCTTATACACCTCTATCATGTCCCTCCTCCATTGCATTTTTTCTAAACTAAAAAGCTCCAAACAGTGTAATAGGGCAGTCATTCCAACCCCTTCACCATTTTGGTTGCCCTTTTCTGCACATTTTCCAGGTCTACAGTATATATTTATTTATTTGTTTGTTTGTTTGTTTGTTTTTGAGATTCAGCAACCAGAACAGTAAACAGTATTTCAAATGTAGTCTCACCATGGATTTGTATAAAGGCATTATGAAATTTGCAGTTTTATTTTCAATCCTTTGCCGCCATGGACTCCTTCTGGAAGGAAGGGCTGGACATAAATTTAATAAATAAATATCCCTAACATATAATTCACCTTTTTCACACTGCTCTGCACTGGATCAACACACTTCCTTGAGCTATCCATCAGGACCTTTGATTTCATTCTTGGTCAGCTACCATCTGTTCAAACCCCATCAGCGTACGTGTGAAGTTAGGATTGGCTTTACACTTGCTTATAGTGACCACATTTGACATTTTAATGCCATCATTTATCCAGTTTAGAGAGCTCCTTTTGAAGTTCCTCACAATCATTTTTTGTTTTGACCACTCTGCGTAATTTGGTGTCATCAGCAAACCTGGGCACCTCACTGTTCACCCGTAACTTTGGCCCCACTTAAATGCACAGCAGTTGTGTGATTTCTTTTTCTTTCACTGTGGCTTTTGCAAGAGAGGATGGATGGACAGACAGACAGACAGACAGATAGAGAAGTTCTTGATCCTATGAATGAATTGGGGATGGTGAACCTGTGGCTCTCCAGATGTTGTTGAACTACAACTCTCATGACCCCCAGCCAGATGGCCACTGGTCACAGGTGATGAGAGTTGCAGTCCAGCAGCATCTGGAGGGCCCTGCCCTTCCGAGAGATGCCACCTATTGTGGCATATTTGTTATAGCTCAAAACTTTGCTATTTCCTCTTTGATTGTTTATTTATGTGGGAATATGGCCTTTCTGTCATGATGTTTGCTGGAGACCTGTAGGTTAGTTATATTTATATTTAACCTGTTCTAATAAACCATGATTAATTTTAGGTCTCGGCCTACTTTGCAGTGAATTCACGTTACTTTTTATAAAGGATTCATTTTGGGGAGGAGGTTATAAAGTTCAAGAAACTTTTAAAGATCAGATTTTGTAAAAAAAATATGCCTTGGATATTACCCAGTGATTTCCCTGTATACCCACACTACTGCTATTTCCAAAGGGAGACTGCTCTGGACAGTTTGTTACACCTGGATCCTATTTCCCACTCACATTTTTGCGCCATGCCCAAGACATACTTTGTCTTATTGCTGTTCATTTATCCTGGTCTCTGTTCCTGTGTAGCAGGAGATAACACCAAGTTCATTAGAAAATATTGCTAGGGCTTCAAGGCGCCTCTGAGATCTCAGCTGTGTGATCTTAAACCATCCCTTTGCTTTGCATTTTTTTTCCTCCACAGACTCTGTGAACAATGAAGCTACAATAATGAGATTTAGAACTTGCTATCAATTGCTGTCTTCTGCATGGGCACTAGCCCAGCTGCAGCTCATATGGGTAGTTCAAAATTGCATAATAATTGGATGTGTGTGCCATCACATTTCTGAATGTGAGCAGTGCTATTACATGTATTTGTGTAAGAAAGTATCTCATGCTCACTACAGTAGCACCATACCTGAAAAACAGGTAGATATTCTTTGGTGTATATGTACATGTGCACTATTAGTAATAAGAGTTTTGTGATAACCACATTGTGTCAGTTCCCATGTGTGGAACACACACAAAAAAATGCTCGATTGAGACATGGAGGGGGGAATCTATGGACCTTCAGATGATGTTGGGCTCTGACTTCCATTATCCTGAGCCAGCATAGCCAATGGTCAGAGATGATGGGAGCTGTAGTCCAACAATGTATGGAGGGCCAATAGGTCTCCATCCCTGATTTAGACCAAACTCAACACCATGAAACCTCATTGACTTTGATAATGTTTGTAGCATCTTTTTGCGTAGACTTTAGCTGTTGAATTGATGACTCTCATGGCCAGAAGCACGAGTGTGTTTACGCCAGGAAAACAATCCACATTCTGTGATATGGAAATGCACATTCTGCACCAATAAAGCACAAATGCTGCAGTCAAAATGAAGCCACTCAATAAGATGTATGTAAAATTATGTACTGTGCATACCCTAAATCAGTGTGCTTTATTGCCTTTTTTTTCTGAATGCAGTATTTGTTTCCTTGAAGGATCTGGGGTTGTTTGCAAGGAATCACTGGTGACAAGATTATTAGAGAAGATCATTTAACAATACAAGTATCCAAAACCCCATATCCGGTACCCTAGAACCTTTTTCAGGCTTGGCCTGTGTCAGTGTCCAATCAGCCTTACATATAAGCACTTGCCTGGTAGCCCCAGGGGACAAGGAATTGCGGGCAGGCAAGTGAGCAGGCTGATGGAGGGACAGGAATTCCATCCCTCCTCTACTTTGCAGAGACACCAAGTGGGCTGCCAGATAAGGAGAGCCCCCTCTTCTGTACCCAGAATAGAAATGCAGCATGCTAGCCTGTTGCAAGAGGGAACCATGCTCTCCTTCCCTCCTCTGCCGGCTAGTAAATATTTTTACAGGCTTTTAACTTTCTGTGGACTTATTTATAAGACTGGTGTCAATGAAGTTTTTATTTAGTTCTATTTCTCTTCTTCCCCTTTCCAAATGTTCAGCAGCAGGTCAAAACCCACATAACCTCCCCCCCAAAAAACAACCAACTCATATGAGAATATAGTTATCACCATATACCTGCACCCAAAGATATATTTCCACTATGATGAAAACCAAGCTTTGAGTTATCCTGGACTTGGTTGTATTCTGCCACGTCTCTCCTGCTGTCTTGGGAAAAGGTTTGTTTTGTTATTTGCCTAAAACTGTAAGATAATATATTCTTTGCAGCTGTGGCTGTTTCTGGACCAGGATAGCCTGACCATGCACTGGTAACCTCCAGGTTGGATTACTGTAATGTGCTATATGTGGGGCTGCCCTTGAGGTTGGTCCGGAAGCTGCAACTGCTGCAAAATGCAATGGTGCAACTGCTCACTTGGGCAGGGTATCGCCAACATGTCACCCCGCTGCTGAAAGAATTGCACTGGCTGCCCATTAGTTGCTGGGCTAAGTTCAAGGTTCTGGTTTTGGTGTACAAAGCCCTATACAGGTTGGCACCAGGATACCTGAAAGACCACATTACCCCTCACTGCACTCTGCAGGTGAGGGCCTCCTGCAGATACCATCTTATCAGGAGGTCCGTTCTGCACAACATAGGAAATGGACCTTGAGTTTTGTGCCACCTACTCTTTGGAATTCCCTCCCTGTAAATATTAGCCAGGCACCATCTCTGTTATCTTTTCGGTGCCTACTGAAGATCTTCTTCTTTCAACCAGATTTTTACCTTATCCCAGTCTGCATCTGTGTTGGAATTGCTTCTTAAGATGCTTTTAACACTTTTTAAAAAAGATATTTTTAAACCTGTTTTGTTTTAAAGATGTTTTAATATATTTTAATGTCTGTTTTTCTGATGTTTTAGAGTGTTTTAGTGTTTTTGTTTGCTGCCCTGGGCTCCTACTGGGAGGAAGGGTGGGATATAAATATTATTATTAATATTATTAATCATCATCATCTTGAGTACTTTATTAGATGGATGCTGTGCTTCACCCGAACTCTGGCTGCATTTTATGCAAAATTATCTTTGATCAGTTACGAATAATTAATCATTCAAGATGAAGAGCGCTGACTTACTTGGCTGCATCTTTTTTTTCATACTTCTGTGGCTTTACAGTGAAGTCAGAAGGGACTTTGAATTTTTTGGGACCAGTTTCTACATGCAAGGGTTTCATATAGTGCTTAATATCAGTAGCACTGGATTAAACCACAGATAGTTGGAATATGTGAGCAATGTGGACTGTTAAAATACTAAGAAGCCTCAGATGGGCGGGGGGGGGGGAACTGTAGATAAATTAAATTTTGACGAAATATGCTTTCTTCCTAATCCTTCCCAAGCTTCTCTAAAAATACTCTTGCTTAACTTTGTTTACCCTGCACATCATTAACAGTAGCTATATCTTGTGCTGTTCTTTTTTCTTTCCAGGTAATGTATGACATGTGGCAGATTGCGCTCTCTCTCTCTCTCTCTCTCTCTCACTCTCAGATATGTCCTTGCAAGTTCTTAAGGTTCTTACCTTATTCTTCTAACTTTTCTTATTTATTGCATCTTTTTTTTTTTTTATTATTATTACATTTATATTCCCACCTTTTCTTCAAGGAGCACAAGGTAGCATACGTAGTTCACCCTTTCCTCATTTAATAATCACAACAACCCTGTGAGGTAGGTCAGGCTGAGAATCTGTTGACTGGCCCAAGGTCATCCAGCAAGCTTCATGACTGAGTGAGGTTTTAGACTGAAGAGAATTCAAGAGTACCACTCCTCTCTGTAAAGGCTGAACCAATCTGGCTCTTTTTCACAGCAATTCTACATGAGCGTTACAGTCACAGACAGGCCTTACAATGGGACATAGTGTCTTAACTTTCCCATCATTAAGCCTAGGCTAATTCCCACACACTGGATGTAATTGCTGGCTAGCTTAGACAGATGCATTTTAAAAAGAGCAAAATACTGTTATTATGATCTATTTTATGAAAGGCCAAGCATAGTGATGGTTTACTTCTCAAATGAATCATGATGAGAAATGACTGAATAATTATGCAGTTATCCCAATCACCTTTCAGTTGTAATGGTTGTGTGCTGGTATATAGAGGCAGGCATTGCTTTTTATCACTAGGTGGCCATGGGCAAATTGTCGCATCTATTTTCTATCTGTGAAATGGGAAACACAGAGTTGTATTTATGTAGCGCTAAAGAGATCGTTTTGTCATTGCAAGCATTTCTTCTTTCCCAAAGGAACTATCTCTCTATCTCCCCACTGTGTGCTGTTGGGAGGTTCTTCCGGCCTCTCCAGAGCAGAATTGGTGAGGGCACGGGGAGCACACTGGGGGAGGAGTGGTGGGGAAAGGCCTGTTGCGCTAGCAGGAATCCTTGCACTGATTTCTGCTAGTGTAAACAGTTAGCTGAATATGACCCTTAGTGATTTATTTTGCAGGATTGTTGAGAGGTCAAATTTATTAAATATTTTAAAGCACTGTACAAATTAAATGTACTATGTAGAAGATTACTGTTAGCAGTAATATGTCACAATATGGGGGAGAGGTGGAGGCCTTGCCTGTAGAAAGGTGTGGAGACAGGTTGTATCACTTTTGCCTCAGATGTGCATCCTAAGTTCTGGCATGGTTATTTCTCATAATTCCTGTGCCCAAAATCTAAGCTCAGCGGAGGACTTAATGAGAGCTTGCTGACTGCAACAGCCTATCTGTTTTTATAATTTGAAGCCCCTTTGGAGGCTCTTGGCACAGACTCTGAGTGGGCCATCTGCATCCTGCAAGGATGAACAAACAATGGGGGGCCTATGCAGGGGGCTCATTTGACACCCTGTCTCCTTTCCTTAGCCCAGCAGGACATCATTCCCCTCCTCTCCCTCCATGTCAAATATTTATGTTTGCCAGTGCAAGCTGGGCTGCCTCTCCAGTCGTAACTCCCTGGGAGTACCAGTCGTTTCTTCCGAGGCCTCAGCTATAAATATCGCACTGTCAAGAGGAGCAGCCTGACAAAAGACACGAGTCAGCACTACACTTACCCATTTAAAATGACATTTTGTCAAATGCCATCGCAGGGGTTGGCATATCTCCTGGCAGCATTGACCTTCATGCTGATTGCCAGATTGTCTTTCTTTCTTTCTTTCTTTCTTTCTTTCTTTCTTTCTTTCTTTCTTTCTTTCTTTCTTTCTTCATACTGTGCTTATTTCTAAGATCCCTTCATGGGTTTGCATCCTGTTTGTTGTTGTAGTCTAGTCTCAGCACCAAAGTAAAGTTTCCATTATTGTTCTTCTGATTTTTATCATCCTGGCTAAGGGTGGTTACCTGGGTAAAACTGTGGAAAAAAGAGGCGCATATACCATAGACTGCCCTTTGGAGGCAGGGCTCACAAAGCAGAAATTCCTACCTTTTTTTGAATCCCCAGCAGAATCCATTGAATCTTGGGTATTCGGCCTGAAGGTTCTGAAAATAGCTTTGGCCTGGAATAATCCCAATCTTGGAAGCTGCTTCTGAGAATGCAGGAGACACAAGGGGAGGGGCGATGAGTCTGCCTCCCTCCCTCCCATCCCAGAACCACATCTTAAAAATGTGACCTTTCTTTTGATGATATCAGGTAGCTTTTATGCATAGATGTTTGTTCTCAGGGGTGGAAAAGCTTATCAGGGAGGAAGGCTGATACCCATATTGATAGCCCAGCCATGCTATTTCCCAGCAACCAGTTCCTTTCCTCCTTAAGGCACTTACAGCAAAGGGGCAACCATACATAAAAGCTTATTAGATCCTCAGCTTGGATTCTCTTAAAGCGCCAAAACCAGAGCAAGCCAGACTCTTTGCCATGTTGTAAGTGAAAGCTCTTGAGCCCTTGTGCTGCAGTGAGAGTTAATTTTCGACTGGGAATAGTCGTGTTAATTACCCTGTTGTGACAATGTTACTTATTCAGTCAAAAGCATGTGATACAGCCTGCTGTGGACTGTGCCACTTCACAGTGCAGATGGGGGAATCTCTTGCCTCAAAATCTCATGAAAACCTCAAAAAACACAACTGCACCCTACTGCATGTATACATTTACATGAAAGAATACAAATGTGGAGGAAATGGATTGAAGGAAAAAAAATTCTCGTGCAATAAATTCAAAGATCAGGGTCATCCAGTACAACTGATTGCCAGGCCAACCACTATCAAAAAAGGAAATTGTTCTACATATTATAAGGTATGGAAAGGCCACTCTTTTAAATGGTTTTAGCCAATTTATAGCTGGCAGTTATTAATTAATCATTTACTACAAATAGCTGAATGGAACCTCCATGTTCTAAGGCAGGATACGTGAATACCAGATGCTTGGGCCAAACAACAGAGGATGGTTATCACCATTGTACCCTGTTTATGACCTTTCCATAGGTTATTTGGTTGTCCACTGTTGAAGATGGTACAGGGATAGATGGATCTTTTCTCCAATACAAAAAAAATCTTTTTATGATCTTAATCATCCTGTAGAGCTCTTGATTTTTAAAATCTGTATGATATTTCTGCAAGCCCCAGGATCTCAGAACAGCATACGTTTATGTATTGCATTTATAATGCCTTTCTGTCAAGGTACCCAAGATTGTTTATAGTTTAAAATATTAACACAAACAAATTGTACAAAATGTTTCCAGGCTGATTTCAGGAGCTGCTGCCATTAACTATGTGGCCTGGGCTGCTTCTCTTCTGCATTCCCTTAGAGCACGCAGTTCTACACAGTTATATAGCCCCTGGAAAGGTAGGCTGCCCTAACTTCTTGCAGGCTATTGACAGTCCCTTCAGGAGCTGATGATTATGTGATTCCTGCCCTTGGCTTTTTTGCTTCTACCTTCCCTTTAGGGACATGCTAGAATTCTGCCCAATTCAGATTTTTCACTCATTCGCTTATTCTCAATCACTGAGGATTGGATTTTAATGTAGCAAATTTCCACTGCTATTTTTGAAAATGGACTTTAAAAAAAAATCCGCTTCTAAAACGTTGATTGTTAATTGATCAATATTTCCTTTTAAAATATTTATATTTTTTCCAAGTGAAAAAACAGATTGGTAAAAGCAGCGGCTAGCAGATGCAAAACAAACTCGAATTGATGTCAGCCTATTAGGCCAATGGAATGCTTTTGAACTGACACCAGCCAATGGGTCCCATCCCTACTTCCCTTGGGGCTTGACTAGTTGTAACCATCTCTCCTAAAGCAGCTGCTCAGTGCATATAATATTGTAGATAAACCAGAAATACTGAAAAAGAAGAGAGAGGTATCAGCAGCAACCCAAGGTTTGGAGAAGTCCAAAAAATCTTTAGGGGGGAAAAAACTAAGGTCAAAACAAGCAAACAAGCCAGTGAGGACTGAGCATGCTCAGTGTCTACAGAATACAGAGTGTCTGTTGGGTGGGGCATGGAAAACTGGGAGGGGGGAAGGAATGGAATGGAGCCAGGATAGCCAATGTTATGCTCTCTAGATGTTGCTGGAGTCTGTCTCCCATCACGCCAGCCAGCATGGTCGATGGTGAGGATTATGGAAGTTGTAGTTCAACTTCCTAACTGTTAAGAGTGGAATGACAGTGGAACCAATTACCTAGGGAAGTGGTGGGCTCTTCAACACAGCAAGCTTTCAAGAGGGAGCTGGACAACCACCTGTCAGGTATGGTATCAGTTGGATTCCTGCGTGATAATATATATATATATATATATATATATATATATATATATATATATATATATATATATCCTCCCAGCTCTACTACTCTATGATTCCTTGATTCTACCATCTTGGAATGGAGTATCCTAGAAGAGGGCATGGGTAGATGGCTGATACCCTGAGCAGGAACACTCTACACTGCAATGTTTTGTAGCATATATGCTTGGATGGTTGACTTTTGATTTCATCAGGCTTCATTTACTGATACTGCTTTTTTGAATATGGCAAAAATAATAAAGGGACCCATTCACAGTCACATCTGCCCTTTGCTCCTTAACTTCCTTTCTGCCAGCTTCCTTCCACTTTTGAAGAACTAGGCAAGAACTCTAAACGAGATCTAGCTTTTATTCTCTTTTATAATAATGCGAGCTCTAACAAGCCATGCTAGTTCAAAATAAAATTCTCAGCTACATGTCTGGGCACCCTGTAATCCCACTGACTATCTCCACTGGATGTAAATAATGTGTCCCTCAAGTGGTTGAAATATCCCTAATTGCACAGGTGCAGTCTCCAAAGAGAATGTCCCATCTGAGAGGTCACTAGTTCATGATAATAAAAAATATATATATCTTCCCAGCTTGTCCATAATCCACCTTGCCTTTAGTATGTAATTCCGGATTTCCCTGAGAAGTCCAGACAGATCTCACAAAATCTCCTTGCATAGGGATTTTATTTCATTGGGGGGGGGGGCAGAGAGGAGAGGTGGAATCAGGGAACCAAACAATTTCCATTAGCTTTTAAAAGATGTGTGGACGCTTTCATTTGCCTGCCCAATTCCTTCCAATCCATAAGGTTTGGAGTTCTTCCCCACATTAGAAATGCTGCCATCTTCCTCACTGAAGCCTGTTTGTAAATTATCTCACCTTGTGCTGATTTGCGATCCATCTACCTAAATGCTACACGCTAATTTGGATGCTGGTGCTGAAGTTATATTTATCTCTTAATGCCATGCGTAGGGACTTACTCATGAGTGGGAGGCTCTGAATCAAACTGGATGAATCATTGGCAGAAGCCACAATTTCTTTTGTGAGGAGCCTAGCTGGTCGTTTTGTTCCAGATGCTACTCCTGGGCCATTGCCCCCTAGACTCCCAAGTAGAACCATCATCCCTCCACCTTCAAACAGAGAGCAGGGAAGCAGCGCTTGACAAGCACTTGCAAAGCATCCTGGTGGCGTTTATGCAAATGACAACATAAATCTGGCCTTCAAGGCTTAAAACGGGATTAGGTTATTGAGAAGCTGCTGCAGTCTGTCCATCCGGCAGCATTTTTAGCTGTTGCTGCAGCAGCCGTTAGGTAGAAGCTTACCGCTTCACAGACTTGCATGTGATTTCTTATGCTGTATTTTCTGCTGCAACGCAAAAAGAAAAGAAATGAAAAAAGTTAGTCATCCTTTTAAGATGCTTTAGTAACTAAGGGCCATTTTCACACAACGGCAAACTCAGCTTTTTTTCAGTCTGTGTAGATTTCTGTTTCCATTCCACACAGTGCACTACGGATCATATGCTTGCAGTTTGTACTTGTGGTGATCCTATGATAAAGGCCATCTTGTATGCACTCAGTATTACTGTGGATTGTCTGCAACAAGCCCAGTTTACATTGGTGAGAATCATCCTTCAGTCTCATGCATGTTTATATAAAAAAAATGAAATTTTTGCGAGTGTAATTTGTATCCATTTCAGTATATTCAGGGCTCTATGGTAAAAAACAAAGCAATTCTGTGCTCAGACAACCCAAATTCTGCAGCAATAAAAGCTCTGCAACTTGATTATATTATGCAAACTAAACAATTTCATAATGCCTCACATTTTAATTAGTTTATCCAGCAGTTGTAAGTATTCTGCACAATTTCCTGTTTTTGCTTCTCATGAATTTGGGAAATGTCCTATGCAGGGCACTGAAACCCCACTCTCAGCCACTGGAAATCTTAGTCAGCCATCTGGCTTCTAGGGGCCAAAATGAATAGGATCACTTTAATGGCATGATTAGTAGCCACATTTATGTTGTTTGTTTATTTGCTTTAAACTGGGGGGGGGATTTTCATGGAGACCATATCACACAGGTAGGAACACAGGACGCTGCCTTATACCTAGTCAAATTGGTCCTTCGAGCTCAGTATTGTCTGACTGGAGTAACTCTGCAAGGTTTCAGAAAGGAGCTTTTCCCAGCTAGAACTCAACACACCAGAGACTGAATCTGGGACCTTCTACATGCGAGGCAGATACTCTACACTGAACTACAATCCTTGGGGATGTTTATCACTTCCATTCCAGTCACAATCCTGATGAAAATTATTTCCTTCCCCACTGCCGCCACCACTAGCACTCCAGGCACAGCAGCTAGCATTAGAAGGATGCATAAGGAGCAGCAGTATATGGAGTCAAACCAGAAGTCCATTTAGTCTAGTACTGTGTACAGTGTCTAGCCATGCTTCTCCTCCAGGGTTATTTTCCAAACCCTGCTATTTCAGATCCCTTTAACTTTAGATGCCAGTTCCCTGAAGTGAAGGTGTTCAATGCAAAGGGTGTGTGTTCTGTTTTGAGCTCCAATCTCTCCTTGAATGTTCATCAGGACCATTTTATAGATACGTATTGTTACCCTAATAGATCTGTAGGAAATTAGTGTTGCTCATATCACCCCTCTCCCACTGAACGTCAGGAAAGGAAACCATGTTGACTTCCCGGAAGGATTGCTCCGCCTGTGGCTGCCTCTGAGATGAGCTCTGTCTCAGAGGAAGCTTTTTTCAGTTTAAAATCAGTCAAAAGGGAACTTTGACTGGTATAAATGTTCTCCCAGGCAAGGGTGAACCAAAGAGATTATCCACAAAGACTTCGTTGGGCTGTCGGTGGCTAGAATTGATCAGGAATTCCCTGGGAAAAGAAGGCATACCTAGCAGCCGAGGACGGAGTTAGGACTTCCAGCAAGCTAGGCTGAAAAAAGCGAGACGTTTTTTCTTTTAAACGATCCACAACGGGCGAGTTTTCTTCTGTCTAATCTTATCATTTGGCTTAAATTACTACAGTAAAAGAGATTTGTTTAAGAATCAGCAATTAAGATACCTGGGTGAGTTACACTTCTCTCTTTTATACAAGGAATTAAGGAGGAGGAAAGAAAATTTAAAAAGCTTATCTTATTTTTTATGGCAAAAAGCTGGCCTGAATTTGGAAACTATAAAGATTAAAATGGATGAGGGGCAACTTACCCGAAGAGGGACTACTTTTTCTTGGACTACTTTCTTTAGACGAATCTGCTGTTCGTGTATGTTACTAATTGTTCAGTGCTGTGAACCAAATTTGTTTTGCATTCTTGGACGTGCGGGAGATAAGAACTGTGCTGGCCAGATGATGTCAACAGGCCTGGAATATTAACTCCCTTATTGCTGGAAAAAGAAGCAAATTACTCTTTGCTTGGGAATTGTGGCTATATTGGAAATTTGAAGGTTTTTTTCTTCGGCTTTAAGAATGACAATCAAAGAAGTGGCAGAGACCCTGGATGTACCCCTGGAAGGGTTTTCCCCTCTGGATATGTTTCAGAAGATAATGGATGAGATTAAGATAACGAAACAAGAACTGGGACAGAGTAGACAAGAGATGGCAACTGAATTTGGTAAAGTGAAACAGGAGTTGAAAGAAATAAAGGATTATATGAGAAAAAAAGCAGATGGACAAGCAATAGAAGATGAAAAAGAAATTAAAGGGAAGGAACAAATTCTGGAGATTGGATCAGATATATCAAATGTGGAATTGGAAAAAGATTTGGACTTTATGGCAAAAATTGAAGGGAGGATGCAAGTCCTGGAGATTGGAACAGATATATCAAGTGTGGAACTGGAAAAATATTTGGAGTTTGTGGATCCTGGAGATAAAGATTACTGTTTGGAATTCGGTGTTGTCCCTGGAGAAATTGATGAAGATATCAGAGATAAAGCTATCAATGTTTCGATGGAATTTCTGGACTGGAATGATTTGATGGAACTTGAAATAGAGAAAATTTATAGAATTAATTCCAGATATGTGACAATGGAAAAACTCTCAAGAGATGTGCTAGTGCATTTCGTAAAAAAGAGGAACAGCGATATGACTTTACAACAATATTTCAGCAACACATTCAGAATTGATGGCAAGGAAATATTTGTGATGAAGGAAATTCCCATCAGACTCTTACTATATGACTATGACTATGACAGCAAGATTATTATGGGTGCAAGGATGGAAGTTGGAAGATGGAATTAACACTGATAATGGAAAAATGGCTATTGAAATTACTGGACCTAGCAGACTTGATGAGATGGATTAATTGACATGTTTATTTGGAGAAAAATCGATGGATATATTTCTCAAGGAGTGGAAACCTCTCTTTGACTTTTTGCGGAAAGAATAAAGTGATGTTAATGAGATTTGATGATTAATTAAGATAACTACTGGAGGAAAGTGATTTTGTAATGTATTAAGAGACAGGTTTGTTATATATCATAGACCTATAACTGATCTGCGACAAATCGGAAGTCAACATTTTATTTTATTGTTTAATTTGTTTCTTTTTTGTTTTGTTTTGTTTTGTTTGAAAATTTGAATAAAAATTAATGATAAAAAAAAGGAAAGGAAACCATGTTATAGAAGCCCATCTAAAGAGAAAACAAGTTGCTACTACAGTAGAAAAACAAACAGTACACCTCTGGCTTCTGGAGATTTCAGCAGGCATTGATTGCAAGTTTTGTAAAAGGGCACTTTAGCTACCAGCTGACAAAACCTTCTGCTTTTCCCCTGAAAAGATTTGCCAACTCAGATCGTGCTTCACACTGAAGTTTATGGAGAAGAAAACCACAAACATCCCACTTTTGGTCTGTCATTTAAGCATGTGGCTCAGGGCTCTTATTAAGAGAAAGCTGGTATGATGGCAATGATTTAGTCTCTCCAGTCAGAGTCCGTTCAGCCTCTTCAAGAGTCCCTCTGGACCTCCCGCCAGCAAAGCCTGTCTGACTGATTGAGATCTGCTTTAAAGAAGAAGAACGAACTCATAGCTCGGTAGAAGAGCACATGCTTTGCATGTAGAAAGTCCCACGTTTAATCCTGGTATCTCCAGTTGAAAGGATCTAGAGTAATAGGACTGGGACAATCATACAATGAAATGCACTAGCCCATGCTTAGTTTAGAAAACAAAGCAAAATGGAAAACACCAGTAAAATTTTTGTTTGTTTATTTTCTGTGAAAGCTGGTTTGTTTTATGTTTTGTGTATTGATTTGTTCCATTTTGAGGGCTGTTTTAAACACTTTTGTAAGTTTCTAAACTTGATTGTACGTCACCACAAGAGGACTGTGTGTTAGGCAGCTTATCAAATTCAATAAATCACGATAACACTTCTTGAGTTTTCATTTTCATTTACCCACTAAATATGTTCATAAGGTGCATCCACAGAAATAACTAGAAGAGACATGCTTTCCTCTGGGTCAGGAGGTAAAGGGACACCCTTCACAAACACAACAAGCATACAAGATGAAAGCTAGGATAGACTCTACCCTATTTTCTGTGTTCAAGGGATTTTTTCATATTGGGAAGGATTCAAGCACTTGAATCACCCACACCCAGTGGGTACAGTTCCAACAGCAGAGGCATCTTTATTTATTTATCTTAAGATAACTGCTTCACAACCAAAAGCTACCCAAGCAGCGTACAATAAGATCAAACATGAAGGATTATAAACTCAGTAAATTAAAAGCAAAGCATTTCTACAATTATACAGTTGTCATCTTCCATAAAATGACTGGGTCACACTTCAGGGGAAGCCTTCATCAATAAAAAATGTCTTCAGTCGCTGTCTAAATATCAAGACACTGAATAGCATGTGAGGCTGTGGATTGTGTCCTGGGCCAGTTGTCTGTGATGTGTGGCAATTAGCTAACTGTCCACATAACCAAATGAGACACATAGCCAAATGAGAGTCAAGTTCAAGGAGACCGTTTTGTTGCTGGTGCCAGTTGACAATATATCTTTCATCCGAGAGCTTGAATGCTGCACATTGGCTCAGAATTTGGTTTTCTCTCCCAAGCTGATGAGAGAGAAGGAGAAGCTAAAATTCCACTTCTGTAATTATCTAGTTGTCTATCTTTCATTGCGGAGGCCTGGATGCCAGTGCTTCAGCACAGTGTGTTTCCCTTTGAAGGTAACTCTGTGAGTTTGAGGGTGACCAATTTAGAGCAAGTATCAGTGCAGCCCTTCATGTCACACATACAAGCCTCGTCATGGTGGGCGAGCTCCACATTTCAGATCTTATCCCAGTGCTCACAATTGCCATCCTGCATCTGTTAATAAGGTGTCACCCATTGGCTTGTAATTAAGACATCAAAAACAAAAAACTCCAAGAAGGAGGCTTCCCGCCAGCCTGACAGTTCATTCTGCACCCTCTGGTTAGATTAAAGATTTCCCATGGCAGAGACCTCTGTCAGTACTTTTAAAAAAATTGTAATTTAAGTGTTGCATCCAGCCAGTCATTGTCTGTCTGTCGACTGTGGATTTATGCCACACACAAATCTATCCGTTGGCTGCTTTCTTTTGTTTTTGTTTTAATCAAGGATTGCAATGTCTCCTCACCAGTTATGTACAGGAAATTCACATTTTAAGGAAAGACTCGGGGGCAATATTGAAATGGGCGTCTCAAAGATAAATTGCCTGACTGCTCTAAATACTGGCAAAATCTAGGTGTCTGTATGTCCTAATTAACAAATCACAGTTTGAGGTCCAAGATGCTTCATCATGCATTTGACAAGGGCAAATCCAGCCTTTCTGCTTCAAAATAACTTCAATTGAGAGGGATATATAGAATCATAGAATCATTGACTAGAAGAGTTGGAAGGGCCCAATAAGGCCATTGAGTTCAACCCCCTGCCGAATGCAGGAATCCAACTTAAAGCATACCTGACAGGTGGCTGCCCAGCTGCCTCTTGAATGCCTCCAGTGTTGGAGAGCCCATTACCTTCCTAGGTGATTGGTTCCATTGTCATACTGCTCTAACAGTTACGAATTTTTTCCTGATGTTCAGCTGAAATCTGGCTTCTTGTACCTTGAGTCCGTTATTTCCTGCCCTGCCCTCTGGGATGATTGAGAAGAGATCCTGGCCCCATAATGGTATGTGAAATCCTAATCCTATCTGAATTTTTACTCAGAACCCATCTTTATGGCATACTTCCAGGCTAGTTTTGCAAAGTGTACTCTTCCATTTGCTCTACCTATGAGGAAGAATACAAGAAGCTTCCTACACCAAGTTAGATCACTGGTCCATCTAGGCCAGAATTGGTCCAACTAGGCCAGAATGGTTTACTGCTGCTGGCAGCAGCTCTCCCAGGATGCAGAGGTTTTTCTAGCCCACCTACCTGAGATCCTATTAAATGGAGATAAAATAAATCAAACCTGGAACCTTCTACATGCAAAAAGATTATTCTATCACTGAGCCATGGTTCCTCCCCATAATCTAAGTTTCCAATCCCGTTTTTAAAGCAAAGTAACATGTGGGCCCACTGTAGACTGTTAGACTTCCCTGGTAGATTAAAAAAGGGGGAATGGACTTATTCCACTGAGCTCCTGGGCTAGTTTTTATGTTTGCTGTGCTCCAGTACACATGAATGAGGTGTCTGGAATGAAAGATAGTTCAGAATTCCTAGCCATTTTGCTGGCTGCCTTCCAAGGCCCAATGGCTGCTTTTCTTACAGTCTCCTGGGTAAAATTAGAACAAAGTTCACTTATTTCACAAGCAGAGAAAGGAAATGCAGCAAATGAGAACACTACAACAGCCAAGATCCATTACCCACTCTTAAGTACTGGGCCTATCAAAGTAGTGTCCTGTACCATCCACCTGCCCACAACTGGGGGTGGAAAGAAGAATTGGAAATATCATCAGATGTTCTGCCTTCTGTTGAGTGCTTCAGTTCTTCTTTTTTCCAAGGCATGCAGCCAAAGATGCGTATTTCTTCTTGTTTCCAAAGCAATGTAGGAAGGAAACTGGTGTTCAGAGATCCTTCCAGTGACTGAAAAATATTTCATTGACAGAACTAGCCAAGCAAGGATTGGTCCAATTCCTGGCTATGGTGCCTCAGCTGAATGGCACTCAGTGTTAGCTTGGAAATAATTCCTTTATTTAGTTCAGAAGCTTCAGGCCAGGAATAAGGAAGCTGTGGACATCCAGATGTTGTTGGCCTCCAACTCCTATCTGCCCGAGCTAGCATGGCCAATGGTCAGGGATTATGGGAGTTTTAGTACAGCGATAACTGGAAGGCTACAGCTGCTTTAGGTACTGGTGGGTCAGGAGTCTCAAGTCAGCCTTGCCTTTACCTCATGCGGATATGGTGGTGGTACCAACATTTTATTTTTTCTCATGTTCAAATGATATTCAGAGAAAAAGATAGAGAAAAAGAAGTTGAGAGAAAAGGGCAAATGGAAGAGAAAAACAAAAGAAGATGTATACGAGATGATGATGATGATTGTATAGGTTGTGTGTCATAGGACAGGTTTAAAGGTGGATCCCAGTAACTATTGAGGTATTATGGTTAATGTCACTTACACACTCATAAGCAAAACACACATTTCCTCCCATCCAGAGTCAATTGGTGAAATGTTTGTTCAGATGACTTGGGATGGACTCATATGTGCAGTCAGGAGTGAGCTGCCCTGCTACTTGTCTCCCAGGTGACCCTTGAGTTGGACTTGAACAACATGGCATTGCCAGGGCACCATCTGAATCTTATTGCTGAACTCAGCATGCCAAGTAGGCAGCCCAAAGAGGCATTGGATTGCAGGAGTTTATTTATACCCAATTCTGTTGGCAGTGGGGAGGTGTCACGTCTGTAGAGATTATCAAAAGACATCCCAAGTGCTAGCGTCAGCTGCACCTTGTGATTGCAGAACTGGGATCTCTTCCCTTGTGACATATCAAAGTCAACTAAGTGTTTTGCAGAAGTTCATATATGAATTGCAAATGCATATTAAAAGTTATTCTAAAAATAAATGTCTGTCTCCGTTCCCCGAGAAAAACTTGAGGAAAAGTAGAGCATTTGATGAATACATATATTCTCTGAGGCCTGGAGGAGAAGAAATATTGATAGAAATCAGAATCTAACTGTTACAACAGGTGGTGCAAGAATTGGGAGGCCTCAGGCTGGATTAACCATTAAGCCAAGCAAACAGCTTCTCCTAGCTAAAGTGGGGCCACTGTTGTATTATTATTGGATAAAATTATAACAGTGGGAAACAGGTGCTCACTCTGCCCTGCGCTGTAACTAAAAAAATGGCCACTTTACCCTCATTCTACAACACAGAGCACTGTCATTGTTTTCAGCAGCAGAATATTGGCAGACCAGCTAGCGCAAGGAACAGGATTCTCTCTATGTTTCAGAAGATCTCTGGTGGGCAAGACAAGATGTTGGACAAATGCTATCAGATAAAGTGTGAATGCTAAGCAGTCAGGAGCCCTATTCAGGCATTTGAATCCCTCAGATGCTGAGGGAGAGGGGAGATGCACATACTAGCTCTGCCCATCCATCGCCCTCTACGAGTTACAGGGATCACTCAATATGGAAACCTTATGTACTCAGGAACCATTATCTACTCCTGTAGGTTCCCCCCATGATTTGATTTTCCTGAGATCTATGTTGCATGGGAACCTGTACAAATAGAGCAGGCTCCTCACAGTAGGTCTTTGCTGCCAACTTGCAGAGGGCAACATGCTTGTCCCCTCTCTCCCTCACACAGTTCTAGTCACATGGGGGATTAGAGCATCCAAATAGGGCTAGGAAAGATGTGGTTTATGGGACAGAAATATCTGAGGATGCAGAATATGATTCAGTTTTAATTAGAACCCTATGCCCTTTTGTCTAGTTTATAAGGCTTAAACACCTGCAAAGCTGAAGTATATCCAAATTCTGTTCAACACACTGAAACATTAAGTCTGTGCCAATCAATCAATTTTTTCCTGTAGTATTCCAGTTGACTTCAGTGGTCAACAGTGGCTGTAACTTTGGCTTCCTGAGCTGGCAAATTCAAATTTCCCAACCCTCCTCAAACAAGTTCCAAATTATTTCAGGTGACAATCTGAAAGTCACTGACAAGCCCTGGGATTTGTAGTGCAGGATGTCCTGGCTGTATTCGGTTCAATGCGCTTAGAACCTATTTGCCTTTGATCGGCTGCTTCTTGCTCTGTCCATGTGCATTGGGTGGTCCAAGACTACTTGGTTCTGCCTCTGGATGCATGGGATGAATTTGCTTGTGTCTCAGTCTTCCGTGATCAACTTTGTGGAGAAAAGCTTCTTGTGCTCGTTGCACAATGTGTAGTTTGAGTAACGCTGAAATTATTAGAGACAAGAGAAAAGGAAAACACCCAGCCACAAATCAAGTGGAAAATAAGCTGAATTTGTACCAGGGAATTGTGGACAAATGTAGCAAGAAAGCAACAAAGAGCAGAATTAAGACTACAAGACACAGGTCTATCAGCATGCATCCCCTGCAAATACCCTGGGGTTGAAATGAGAAGTATTGTCCTGCACCCATTGGGTTAGACTGTAAACTGAAACAATATAATACAATTCCCTCTCAATCCGAGATGGTTTAAAGGCAATAATTTTAAAGGCTGCTCTGATTCTAACAGCACTTCCTTCAGACAATAGAGGTACTAAGATGTGTGTTGCATGCACATTGCATCAAGGGGAGTGTGTGGAAAGGCAACAGATTAGAAAAGCCTCTGTCTCAGCCAACCTGCTCATACACCATTGCAGTTGCCAACATTTTAACTGGTTGCTATAGATGTGCTTTAACAACAGCCTGATATGCAGACATGAGTCGGCAGTAATGTGTGTCTCCATGATGTGAAAAGCTTCTATCTGGTCATGTTTCCATATTGATCTTCTTTAAATGGTTCAGGAACAGGCCAGGCCAACATTGTTGTTTTTCTGTTCAGTTGGCAAGTCTCCTGCCCTTATCATCTAAATAACCAAAGCTTCTGTAATTCCCATTGAATTGAATGATGGGGAAGTGGCAGTTGGGCACCATGGCTGTTTGAATGTGAACTGAATCTAATTTCAACCCCTTCCCTAGTATGTGGCTTGGTGAAACCCTGCACTACCCTGGACAGGATTAATGGAGCTCAGCTCGCAACTTTCTTCCAGTGCTGTTCTCTCTTTCTGCCTGCCTCTAGGCCTCTTTCCATGCCCCAAGATTGACTCTTCCCTCAAGGCTTTGCTTTGTAAGCTGATGACCATTCACCCTTTTTTTCACCTGATGCTTGTACAGAAGGGGAGGAGGACCAGTCATTTACTGTTATTGGACACTATGTCCTAAATTAAATTGTAAAACTCAGAGAAGACATATAGTCCCATTCCTGCGGGAAACAAGCCATATAATCTGAGATTATCCCAGTGAATAAACAGAGAATGGAGAGGGGGGGGGAGGGAAATGCTGTCTCTTTAGTTTCTGTAACTTCTTGTGAAAATGGATTGTTAAGTCCTAGGGAGACTATTTGGAAAACTTCAAAGCAGTGCCTAGGATGTTCTCTCATTACAGCTTCTCAAATGCTCAGTTGATCTTACGAGTTGAGAGCTAAATGCAAAACAAATAAGTTTGCTCTCCCCATTGTTTGGAAGCTTCCACAGACCAGCAGGTCTTCACATAAAAGGGATTCATGAATTTTCATTTCTCTGGTAGTGTTTTGAATGCTAGTCTTGATTATTATGAGGACAAAGGCTTTTATCATCTACCAGCTCTGTGGTGGCTTGCATGGAATGGACTTGTCGACTCAGAAAGGAAGACTACTCTGCTGAATTAAGTGAACACTGTAATAGTATTGACGCCACCAAGTAGGGATCAGAACTTTCCAGGCTGGAGCTGTGCTTTCTTAGATAAAGAGTGTTTTCTGAGAACAGGGGGACCTCAGTATTCAAGGCTGTCAAATAAGTATCTTTAGCCATTGAACTTGGACTGAGGAACTCTGGGTTAAAATCCCTGCTCAGCTATGAAGGTGTTATTCAGTTAAATGTACCTCACAGGATTGACGTGAAGGCTACTAGAGACAATAGCATCATGTACACTGGCCAGAGTGTCTTTGAGGAAGAGCAGAATTAAAATATGAACAATAAAGTCACACGTAACTCAAGAAAGTAACAATGGAGTAATAAGGCTGGCAAAACTCTTTGACACATCAGACAGGGATTATTCCCTGCACTGAGGATGGTGTAGATATCAGCAGCGCCAGGTGGCACAATTGCACAGAAGCCCTCGTTTGAGCTAGGGACGGATGAATATGTCAATTTCAGTTTCTCATTTTTCCAATCTTAAATTCAGTTCTCCACATTTCCACATCAGTTTGTGATTAAAGGGGAAAAAAGGTCCTCCTGAAAATTCACCAAATATGCCTCCTGACAAGATCAGCCATGCAAGACCTTCTCTCGGTCCCACCAGTTAAAACAGCTAGGCTGGTGCGGACCAGAGAGAGGGCATTCTCAATTGTGGCCCCCACCCTCTGGAACTCCCTGCCTTATGATCTTCGCCATGCCCCCTCCCTGGTAGGCTTCCGCCAAGCTTTAAAGACCTGGCTATTCAGGCAGGCATACGGGATTGCTGGGGTGGACTAGGGTTAGCTGTATAGATGGGCGGTTTTAGATTTTCATCGACTGTTGTTCTGGTTAAATGTTGTATTTTATCCTTTTATCTTTTTATGTACGTCGCCTAGAGTGGCCGTTGTCGCGGCCAGATAGGCGACTTAAGAATAAAATTTATTATTATTATTATTATTATTATTATTATTTTAGTGAGAATTTCTCCTTATAGACACATTTTAGTACACAATTTTGCCTAATAGACATATTTTTGCAAAGCAGTTTTCCCTAATATAATGTTTTTTGTATGTTATTTTCACTGATTATTCATTTATGAGAGCTAGTGTGGTGTAGTGGTTAGAGTGTTGGACTATGACCTGAGAGGCCAGGGTCCGAATCCCCACACAGCCATGAAGCTCACTGGGTGACCTTGGGCCAGTCACTGCCTCTCAGCCTCAGAGGGAGGCAATGGTAAACCACCTCTGAATACCACTTCCCATGAAAACCCTATTCATATGGTCGCCATAAGTTGGAATCGACCTGAAGGCAGTCCATTTCCATTTTTCATTCATTTATAGGCACACTTTACACTAGTATATGCATTTTTGCATACATTACTAGGCTGGAGAATGACATTGCAAAATTTGGTGAAGCAGAGATTTCAAAGGATGGCTGCTTTGGTCGCGTATTGTTTTGGAAAGTGCAAATTAGGTGGGTTCACCTTTAAATGCATACTGAGTCTAATTTCTACCTCATCCTTAGTCTGAGCAGGCCTTGTCTTGATATTAAACAGTTTCCCCACTTCCCACTCTTCATGCCTTATGGACCTTCAAAAGTAGCATCCCTATCATGCCCATGACCTTTGGTAGGCTTAGCAGTAATGGTGCAGTGCAGCATTACTGTGTCCTTCTCGGTCACTCGCTCTCACCATCCGTGTTGGGAGTTTAATGCAATTGCGTATGCCTTGAGAATGTGGTGGAAATGGGGCCGGGTCTCAGCTGCTCTGTGTGATTGACTGGATATTTTTAGCTCAGTTCTTAGAGCTTGGATTGCCTTACATGCGCCAGCCATTGATTCTGCTCTATTATACTCTCATTTTGGCTGGGTTTGAGAAGTAGGGGAAGAATACAGTAGATTGCTAGAGCCGTTATTGAATTGGTGTCTGGAGAAGCTTGTTTCTATAAGGACAGGTTGTCACAGGTGTGAGGAAATATTGCAGCTCAAAGGCCTGCTTGCCGATGTCAAGAGTGTGGTGGCAGAGCTAAGTTTAGGTGATGGGTAGAGCTGGGGGTAGAAGGGCCTAGGAGAGCAAAGGAAGGCTGAACACTGACAGATGAGGGGAGCGGTTAGGAGCCAGTATGTCCAGAGCTTGGCTGATTCGTGACTGTCTGGTGTATCCTATAAGCCTCTTCCCTTCCTTCCTAATTGCTGGCTATCAGGGCAGTAGGATTAGACCTGAATGTCCGCAGTTCATCACTAGGGGCTGGAGTAGCTTAAATGTCCCTTAAGAAGCCATACAGCTGCTCTGGTAGTACACAGTGCGTGTATGTGTGTGTGAGGGGGGTCTGTCTTGTAGTTCACCTGAGGAAATCATCAATAGTTCCCTCTTTAGAGGGAAACTATTTTAAATTCATCTTCTGTTATTTTTCTAACTGGTTTTTTTAGCTGTTTTATTATATTTTGAATATCTCCTCAGGATGAATGGGGAAGGCTAGCAACAAACAACACTTCACGGTCATGCCAACTGTCCCAAGAAATGTTGAAGATGTCTTTTTTCAAAGTAAATAAATAAATAAGGACCCTCCTAGTTGTGAAGGAAACAGACATTCTTCATTTTGAAAGATTGTCCCTAGAAATGTAGCCATTTAATCCGAGTGATCTGCTGATAGGTGGGTGGGTGTTTTCCTGTTCCTTTGAACAGAGACAGACTTAAAAGATGCACGTCGTCAGTCACCCACCAGTACGTTTTTTCTTTTCTTTCTTTTCTTTTTTGCCAAAGGGAAACAAAGCATCTGGGCTATTCTTCAGGGGGTTTGGCCTCTCTCACACTAGAAAATAGTGGGAGTGATATTTCCAAGAGCACAGAAATATTAATATTTGAATCTGCATAATAGGATATTATCATATTGACACTGGAAATACAAAACCCAAGCATTTCTTATGAAAGCTGGCCAAAGCTGCAGCATCATTCGCTGATGGAAATACTATTTGCAAAATAGGGAGATCTGGTGGCAAGTGTTTTTATTTTGCTTTATCCTTCAGTTTCTTTTGAATGGCATTCATACACATATTCAAAGTAGGCACAAATAATAATCACAATCAGATACAAGTTCTCACTAATAACCTATGAAGGAGAAGGAGAACATACTTAAATTCTAATAATCATTCAGATAAGCCAGGAATATCCCTGCAGGTAATAATGTGGAAAAGAAAATCACTTCAAACGTTTTAGTTTTGGCACATTGGAGGAGGGGCAGAAAATGTCTCAGAACATTGCTGCCCTTCAACATATTTTAAAATAAAGTAAATAATAACCTAGGATGAGTATTTGGATTTTTCCAATAAAATGAGAATATCATCCTCACCCCATCCCACCCCACCCCTTGGGAGAAACTGATTGTTAATTTTGTTTTAAAAGCTAGGGATATATTCTTATATAGTGTTATTATATAGTACTGAACTGAATTCCCCAAAATTGAGGGCACTCTGCCCACCCCAGTATCACAACCATTGATGACAGCAGGTTACTAGAAATACATAATACCATTTTGCCACTGGACCAGGGAGTGGGTTGGGAGAGGATCCTAGCCAGTAGTGTAAAGTCAGAAGTGCAGGGTCCCTTCATGACAGTCACACCTTGCCCCCTCACAGCCATGCCCCCAGGATTTACCGGCCACATCCATACCAGATATAAACAGTCATAGCTTCCTCCCCAGTTTGTGAAGAGTGTTGAGCGCTATTAGAGGACTATTCCCCTGACAGAGCTCCAATGGCCAGAGTGGTTTTATAGTCAGCCTCTCTTCCCAGAGAATTCTGAGAATTGGAGCTCTGTGAGGGGAATAACAGTCTCCTAACAACTCTCAACACCCTTCACTAACTACACTTCCCAGGATTCTTTGGAGGAAGCCATGACTGTTTAAAGTGGAATAAATGTCTGGTGTGGATGTCTTTTCTGCAATTACAGAATTACAGAACCAAAATAAAACTGCTGTGTGCATAGGCTTACCACCGCTCAGTCTCTCTCTCTGAGGGCTAAACATTGCTAGAAGCATTTTGATTTTAAGAATTCTGAAATGAAGCCAAGTGTGGGACTAGGATTTAGGAGATCAAGATACTTTGCTATGAAGCTCACTTCTCACCCTAGGAGCCAATCAGCATGAAAGGGGAGACGTGTATTAGCTACTGAGAAGAAACTTCTCAGTGACTCACTTCACTTCCATTCACTCTGATTGGCTCTAATCCGCACGAAAGGAAAAGAAAGCATGTTGTTAGCCAAGTGAGAAGACTCTTCTCAGTGGCATCACACTCCCATTTCATGCTGATTGACTCTTACATAGGGACCTGCTCCCCCCAAAATAAGGGGTCTACAACCCCCCCTGCAACTCCGGATGCCTACATTCCTGGTTGCAGCAAACAAAATGACAGTCATTTAAAAATATTTGAAGGGTATAAAACAGATGATGAATCCATTTCCTCCCGTTTCTCCAGAGCAGAGGTAACCAATGCGGTGCCTACCATGTGTCACTGGACTCCAAGTCCCATCTTTCCTGACTGTTAGCCATGTTGTTCGGGACTTACTGGCATTGGAGTCCTTGGTTACCCTTTCTCCAGAGATTAGGACCAGAATTTTAAAAAAGGGGAAGAGGTCTAGACCAGGAGTGGGGAACCTGTGGCCCTTCTGATGTTGCTGAACTGCAGCTCCTATCACTTGCAGCCAATATGGTTAGTGGTCAGGGGCAATGGCCGTTGTAGTTCAGCAACATCTGGATGACCACAGGTTCCCCATCCCTGGTGTAGAACTTCTTGACAGTACAAGCTGTTTCACAGCTGAAACGCAGAAGGTGGCACTTTTTTAAAAAGGATGCTGGATGGATGCCTATTAGGGATACTTACAGCATCAGCAGAAGGTTGTGCTTGAATGCCTTTGAAGTCCCTTCCAACTCTGTGATTCTTCTTAAAGTTGTAAAATTGATTGTGTCAAGTTTGCTTTAGATGCACAACTCTTACTATGCACAAGGGATGTACTAGAATTCCGCCCAATTTGGTTTGGTTCTGAATTTTTCATTAATTCACTTATTCTCAATTGCTGGGGATTAGATTTTAATGTAACAAATTTTCACAGTTATTTCTGAAAACACATTAAAACACACACACACATCTAAAACATTGATGGTAAGAATGATAATTTGTCTATATTTCCTTTTAAAATATAGATATTTTAAAAGGAAATAAATATTTCCTTCAAAATACTGATATTTCTTTTAAAAATATAGATATTAATATTGATATTTTTCTGAACAAAACAAATCGGTAAAAGCAGCAACTAGCAGATATAGAATGAACTCGAATTGATGCCAGCCTGTTAGGTCGATGGAATGCTTTCGAACGAGCACCAGCCGACGGATCCCATCCCTGCTATGCAATGTTGTCAGTTGTGTTTCCTCAATCATTTTATGTATTTATTTAAAACATTTAAACATCAGTAATACCAAGGCGGTTAATAATAAGAGCCATTGGGAGTCACTTGGAATCATATTACATCTGCCATTTTTATTTTTATTTTAGTTTTGTTTTTATTGTTAATTTTTATTGATTTTTTAAAAATATGTTTTAAAAACTGCCTTGGATAAATTCTTTTGAAGAGCAAGTTGAACATAAACTCACAAATGTGGGAAATGGAGGTTGAATTTTTGGAGCTTGAAGGCTTTCTACAAGTAGGAGTCTGGCTTCAAATATGTTAAAATCCACTTTGTTTTAGAAAGGTTTGGCCTTTGGGCTTCTGGCTTCATGTTAGCGTGGCTTTTTACTGAGCAACATTTGGACACCACTTAAAGCCACCCATGATCTGATCTCTAACTTGTGAAGACGTGTGTTATTTGGTCCCCTTCACCTTCCCACAGGATTTGCAAGCCAGCAGTGGAAATTGCCAAGCTCACCGTCCTTTTCTCATTTCTCTCCATAGTATGAAGTGTCTGGTGAGGAGCACCTTTATTCTGATTTCCCAGAGATCGATTTGTCCCAGTTGGATGCCAGTGACTTTGACTCAGCCAATTGCTTCAGTGAGTTGCAGTGGTGTTGTGAGCGCTCCGAAACAGAGTCCAGCCAGTACAGTACAGATGACTCTGAGCTTTTTCAGGTACTCTCACCATGGGATTTTCTGTGATGCTGTGGGAAGTTTGCTTCCCTTTACATGTAACTATAATACTATCATTGGCAATATCCCTGTGATTGTTCTAGGAGCCCACTATAGAGAAGAAGCACATTTCTGTGTTGTGGGCAATTTTGACAGAACTTTATTCTTCCTCTAAAGGATAACAGTGCAGGAATACATTTGGCACTCATGGATTATGCAGGAATCATCCATAGGTAGGACGAAGACATATAGTCTTCTGCTTGCAGGTCTTCTGATGAAACATTTTTAACCATTAGCAGATGGACTGGTGGTGGAGACGCTTACCTGACTTCCTGGCAGATGAATTGCTGCTGCTTACTGGGAGGGGAAAGGGCAAGGCAGAAGGGTGGGCGGCACGGTGCAAACACATTGGCAGGAGCACTGCTGGATTGGGTCCACTGGTGGTTTGCACCTCATAGTTGCCTTGGCCCTCCCCTTTCCAGTAAGCAGCAGTGACTCCCTAGCCAGGAGGTCAGATAAGCGCCTTTGCCCTGCTGCGATGTCCGCTACTGTTTTTAACGTGTTTTCTTCATGTTTCTGTGAAGGAAAAACATATTGTAATCAGGCCTTAGTTTGCTTGTCCAAGGAAAAATGAAAGGGTGAGCTCTTGTTATTCAATGGCAGCCTTCTTCAACCTTGAGTCCACAGATGTTGTTGGACTACAGCTCCCATCATCCCTGAACTTTGGCTAAGCTGGCTGGGAATTATGGTAGTTATAGCCCAGCAACAGCTGGGGTCCCATGGTTGAACAACTCTGCTCTAAGGTACGAATATATGGCTTGCTAGCTTCAAGAGCAGTTGTTTCAGGGTACATTTGGGATTTGAGGCTGTGCTGCTTATACTGAAGGCCAAATTAGATAATACATCATCGCCGCAATCCTATGCCCACTAACCTGAGTAAACCACATTGGACTAAATGGGACTTAATTCAGATACAGTAGATATGTGTAAGACTACACAGTAAATGTGTGTTCACATTTGATTATCTTTCATTTTTTTTAAAAAAATAGCAACTGTGGGAGCCTCAGTCCAGATCACAGTTATAGTGCAATGTGTGTGTGTGGGGGGGGAAGAGTAATCTTTCTCCCAACTCCCAGCACCATGTTCCTGACAGAAATAATTTATCCCAAAATGTGATTTGCCCCAGGAGGGAAGCTACTTTCCTTCCAGAGCAAATGACAGCTTGGGGGAGCAATTTTTATTAGAAAGATTGCAAAAGTAAACACTGTTGCACCTCTCAGTCCTGATTGGGATTAGGGCCCTGCAGTTGCTTTTTTTCTTTTTTTTAATGAAAGATCTGCAGATGGCAATCACAAATTGAATGTTTTGTCTGGTTTGGCCCTCAGTTCCTATCACTGGCCCATCTCTTTGAGTATTGTCTCCTCCAACTGACAGCAATTCTCCAGTGTCTCAGCCAATGCTCTTTTCCAGCCATGTTGTGCACAGAAAGCATGTGGTCTACCACAGGTAGAGTAAGAGTGTAAAACATCTCCCTCAAAGGGAAGAAACCAAACTATTTCAAGGAGTTCTTGCAGACTCTCTCTCTCTCTCTCTCTCTCTCTCTCTCTCATACACAAATACACACACACACACACACAAATCAATAATCCTCTTCCTCTGTCCATTCCCTGATTCTTTGCCCCTTTCAACAGATGCTCGACAGGCCTAGGAGATTCTGAATACTATCGGCACCCGCCCATTAATTCCTCATCACAGAGGCTCGGGTTTTCCCTCCCTCCTCTCTTCCTGGAACAGCCTGGGGAAGCTGAGAAAAGGTGGCTGTGGGTGGGGAGGGGGTCCACACTATTAATATCTCTTCTGCAGATGATTAGTGCTCCATTAATTTGCGCTTGGTTTCTAAATGGAGTAAGTGTAGTAAAGCTAACGAGGAAGCAGAAGAGCAGCAGAGGGCTGCCGAGCCAATCCTCCTGCAATCTATTATTAAAAGGAAATTACAGGATGGTGCCTTATGCCACCCAGCCTGATTTTCTAAACCTGACGGATTCTTCAGCAGTGGGTGGGAGGCAATAAAGGAGGAGGGGGTGGCAGCAAAAGGAGGAAATGAGGGGAAAGCTCATAGAAAACAGCACGCAAAGTGCCATGGCCCAGGAAGGTTAATTTCCAGCACACAGAAAAGCTCCTCTTTTATCTGACTCCAGCTTCAGCGTCACCTCTACATTTCTGTGCACATGGATATTTATAGCTGAGGCTCCCTCTCAGTGTGTTGCTCGCGCTCTCCAAAAATATGTGTGGTCCCATTATACCATGTGCCGAGCTGAGGCATGGTGCAGGTGGATAGAGCAATGAGCCGGCAAGGAAGATTAAGACTGCACAGATCAGCTGTGGGTGACAAAAACCCCTTTGCACATCCCACACGTCTCTACCTCCTTACTCTTGGCTTTCCACAAAAAAGTGTGCTGTCTCCCATTAGGTTGTAATGTATTCAAGATAGTGCTCCCATAATCAGGATATATTGTGACTATTAGCTCTAGTTCTCTCCCTCTTAACTTTGGAACATAGCAATATGTCTTAGACCCCTGGTGTCCAACATGGTTACCACTCTCCACATGTGGCGAAACACTATTATTAACCTGTGGCAAATTGGTGGTTTTTAAATGAAATTTTTCATAATTTTTTTTGCACATTTACCAGTTCAAAAAAGGGTCCACCCTCCACTCTTAACAATCACAGCATTCGCAGTTCTAAATACAGTAGTTCCAAAACTGTTTTCAGTTTGTGGCTCAACATGGCTCTGTGATGCGCATTTGCATCACAGATTTGGCAAGTATGAAAGAACTGTTGGACACCGCTGTCTTAGACCATTGACCTGTCTAGTTCAGTATTGTCTACACAGACTGGTTTCAGGCAGGGAGTCTTTCCCAGCCCTGGAGATGCCAGGGATTGAATCTTGGACCTTCTGCATGCAAAGCAGATGCTCTGCCTTTGACCTACGGCCCTTCCCCTTGACTTACCCTCCAGTGTATTTCAGTTCACATGAATGTGATACACCTGCTGTTGCCTTTTTATGTCAAATCCCAACAGCTTTCCAAATACCCAACAGACCAGAGGCAGGTCATATAACGGTGCCTCACCAACCTCTTCTGAACCCCAGCACAACCTTCCAGGTAAGCTTTGCTTCATCTTGAGGCTGAGCAAGAAAAGGGCCTGGCCCATTACTGCATCCTGCCACAGGCTGGTCTAGCTTGTCTAGGTTCTGCATGCTGCCCCACACAATCCCCACTGACTGACTCAATAGGAACGAGGATGTTGGAAAAGAACTGCTTCCTGTGTGAAAAACTTATATTACTGCCATTTAGTTCCTGTAATAAAAGAAGAGTTATACACGGATTCCTTTGATGATCTTTGGCAGGAGCTGGGGAGGGGGGTGTCTGCAGAGGCTGTTTGAAGTGCCTCACAGGAGTAATTGAGAAAGGAAACCAAGAATGAAGAACAACAACAGTGTGGTATAAGAGCTGATACCTAGGCTAATGTAGAATAAAGAAATTGGCAGAGAAAGACATCTTTCTGTTGCTTACCCTCCTTTTAATACAGTATCTCCTACTTCAGGGTGACCAGTTTATTAGCTGTATATGGAGAGACGGTGCTTTTGAGTTCTTTTCTTTAGCATGATTTTTGGATTTCAGGTTACAAGTGCCTGCCAGATCATGTTTTGTAGTGGTATTATCCACTCTCAGTGAACTTTTAAAGACTCCCTTCCCTACAGTGACACCTTCACATTCCAGCTTTATGCTGTTCATGTAAAAGGTCGAGAATGACTGACATGCCGTCATTGCGGGATACATATTTTCCACTGAACTTCCTGAGGAAAAGATAAACAGAGCCAAAAAGCAAAAGGCAGGTCTTTTAGGAATGAGTGGAGCCTGATGAAACGTATCCTGCTGATGTCCTGCCTGCAGAAGTATCTTGGTAATGTTGGAAGGAAAATAAATTTGCTCAGAGAATGCAGCTCCCTTGGTGCACTTCCTCCCGGCTGCTGCCACTATCATTGCTAACAGAGCCGACATGAATATTTGGGGTTAGTGATGGCTGCAGTCAAATCCAAATAAGCACACACACAGTCAGCGGGGACTCTTCATTTCTTCAAAGTTAGGCACCTCTCTTTATGTCCGAGAGCCAATTCAAATGTTCAGGCAAACACGTGACGCAAAACTCCATGAGACTGTACCACATCAGAATGCACATGGAGGATTGATTGCATTACATCAAAAATTGATGTATTGGGGAGAAGGTTTTAACACAAGCAAGCGCATTACGTTCATTGTGAGGCCACAAAGTCACGTGGGAGACTTATCAAATGTCTCCAAGAAAGACTTAACTGGCTCTATCAGAGGTTCCCCATGCCCGCTCTGACCAGATTAGACTGGAGTTCCTAGTACTATACTCAACTAAGGGTGCAATCCAAAGCTTGACTGCTGTCTAGCAGGGCTTAACAAAGTGGGGTGGGCACTGCATTTGCAGCCCTGCTGCACAAGCTAGTGGAACAGAAGGGGGGGTGGCAAATGGCTGTGCCAGCCTAGAGCTTGTGCAGCAATTGGACGTGAACTGGGCCAGATGTTGTCATGTGACAGCAGTGAGGCTGGCTTGGGATACAATGGATCCTGGGCCAGCTCAGCCTCTCCCTGCCCCAGAATGCCCCATTTCAGGGCTTTCCATTGGCTGCTGCTGGCAGGAATCCTGCCAGCAACACTTGCTCCCTCCCACGTTTGGTGGGACATCTGGTTGTTAAAATACTTGGCTCACCCTCCCCTGCATCATTTAACTATAATCTGACCTAAACAGGTCAGATTTTTTATCCAGTCTTTAGATTTCCAGGAATGATTTCAGTGTCCATCATACAGATACCTGCAATTGTACAGTTTTGGGAAGGATTGGAGGATCTAAACAAAAGTGGGATGCAAGATTATATAGTCCTGCGTACGTTCATGTGCCAAATGGATAACATTCTAAATTGATTAGGCACCCTCAGCCAGGTTTCCTAGCAATTAAAAATGAATTCCAATTGCTTTAGAACCACTGCAATACTAGCATGTTGTGACTGCGCATATCCTGCTTGAGTCATCCGAGGTGTTTTGCTAAACTGTGCCTTAAACTGTGTAGGCAGCTTGCTGGTTCTCCTTCATTACAGCATACAGATTCTATACATCAGGGATTATGTGTGTGGAATAGTCACACCAGTAAAACCCAGTGGGCACAACCCAGCTAAAGTTGAGCACTGTTGTCCCATTGATTTAAGTGGAATAGTTTTAAGAATGTGCATAATTCTTTCATTGAAACTGGAACTTAAAAATAACTAACGGTGGCTGCATCATGTGCATTGATTCCAACCGAGTACTTTAGTTGCCTGTGGTTTTTATTGCTAAAAAGTGCTTTTGTCAAAAAGTGCAAAATAACTGTTAGGTATGGATGCCAATGGGGAGGAAAGGCTGTTTGTAAGTTTCTCTTTCTATCATATTTAGTACAGAGAAGCAAGAGTTACTACACATGTGCAGTCTGCATAGGAGTTTGTATCCAACAGACTCAAACCCAGCAATTAATTGAGGGAAAAATTTTAATCTGAGATCAAAGCTATGCAGTGTGATCCTAAGCATATTTTCTTAGAACTGAATCTCATTTACTTCAATGGGGCTTAGCCCTTGCAAGAGTGCTAGGATTGCACCCTTAGTTGATGTGTGCCAATGAAAGGTATACGTCATCCAGTAAGTCATTTGTCCTGGCTGAAACATATCTAAGGCTGTGATCCTAGGCATACCTACCTGAGAGGAAGTCTTATTGAATTCAGTGGGACTTACTCTCAGGTAGGTATACCAAGAAAACCTTCACAGCATTGGGCTGCAAAGTAGGCCAGGAACAACAAAGACAAAAAATGTCTACAGGGAAATCAGGGTATCCTCACTGACATCTGCTATTTTAAGATAGTGATGGGCATTTTATTTTTCTTTTAAAAACAATATGCACCAGCCATAAGTCAGGCAGCAAAATCCTTCCAATGTAAGCCCTTTTCTGAAACAGAAATATAGCTCTATAGAGATAAGATCTATCGCTCATGCAGAAATAAAGCTCACCGCCAAATCAAATCATATCTCTACAAACCTAGGTGAATGCTGTTAAAAAATAAAACCTTTAAGGGTAGAAATTATGTTCATTGATGGGTGACGCTTCTAAAGGCTTCTCAAAACTTGCTTTGCCAGCTTTCAGACTGTCCTGAGGTGATTACAAGCCATCAGGAGACAGACATTTATTATTTGTTTTCAATATGTGTAGACTGCTTTTCACCCTACATTGTCTCAGTGGTTTACAAAACACTCAGTAGAACAATGCATCAGTCAAATAATGTGGTGTTGAAGACAATAAAACCCCAGGTTTTAAAAAAGTAGAAGTAGAAAGAGAATTTTTTGGAAGAGGATCTATACCCCTTCCCCCCTCCCCATTTAGGGGCTACTTTTCCCAAAAAATTTCTAGACCTTGCTAAGCCTAATAGAGGCTTCTCGGTGCAGGCTCACACATATGGCATCATCAACACATACAGGTGTCACAATGCCTCTTCAAAGTCCATGGCTTCCATTAAATGGATTGGACCCAAAGTCACACAGAGAGAGTGAAGGAACAAGGAAGGCCTGATCCACACAGTGCAGGCTTTGCAGCGACTCTGAATAGTAGTGTGCACATGCAGCACATTCAGAGTCATCCTAGGCAAGTGAATGACACTTCCCATATTGCTGCGAAATGTGACTACACTGTGTATTTTGGAAAAAGTGTCCCCCTAGCTCTAACACACCTGTTGCATTTTTTTGTGCACAAGCATTGCAGACCTACTGTGCTGAGTGTAGGTATGTTTTAAAGCTAGAAGTGACCACTTTTTCAGTCACAACTGAGTTGCCAATTTCCCTGCCTGGTCTTGCATAAGGGATTTTCTCTCCCCCTCTCAGCTTCTCAATCTTTAACTTAAAGAATGATGCTTTGCCTTGCTACAACTTCTATGGGGAAAAGCAGAGATTAGGTAAGATCTCTCTTTTTTAAAAGAAGAAGAGCTTTGCACAAGCAAATAAGGATCACAGGAGAGGGCTTAGGTTTGAGCAGGGCTGGTGCCAGAGGGCGGCCAGGTCAGGCCCTGGCTGAGAGGCCCCTGAAGGGCTCCTCTTTAGGGTGGTTAGGTAGCACTCCCATTCCACTAACTGTGGCAGCATCGGCTCCCAACCCTCCCGTGGATTCCAGGCAGGGAGCTCCCAGGCATCCCCCTTTACAACCATGGAGGCCCACGACACCTGCCTGCACACCCTACCTACCTCTGCCATGGTAGTAAATGCTGGCCATGCTGCGTGCATGCCTGCCATCAACCAAGATGGCAGCCAAGGCTTCCATAAGGGGCTGACGCCTTCACCGCCATCTTGGTTGATGGCACGCATGTACACACATCTGCCATCAACCAAGATGGTGGCAGGGGCATCAGCCCCTTAGGGAAGCCTCGGTTGCCATCTTGGTTGATGGCAGAGATGCGCTCATAGCACTGCCAGCATTTACTGCAGTGGGAGAGGTAGGTGCGGGCAGGCGCCGAGAACCTGGGACAGGCTGGTGCCCAAGGGCCCAGTCATGCCTGTCGCTGGCCCTGGGTTTGAGGGAAAGTCTGGGTTCCATTTTATGATATGCAGTTCACATTCCACATGGGAGTGGGTTGTTATATTTTGGATTCTAACACAGCCTTTCCAAACCTTTAGATTCCCAGAAGTTGCTGGACTACAATTCTCATCAGTCCTGACCATTGTTCATGGTGGCTGGGGCTGATGGGAATTGTAGTCCAAAAAATATCTGGGGACCCAAAGGTTGGGAAAGGCTGTTCTAACAAACTCCACTGTAGGTTACATCTAAGTTGTGCTCAGAGTAGAGCCATTGGCATTAATGGGTGTTAGTTAGCCGTATCTATTGTTTTCAGTGGGTGTACTCTGAGTAAAGCTAGCCTTGAAGACAACCCTATGTAGTTTATAGTTGGTAGCTTATTTTTGCTTTTTCTGACTATATAAGTAACCTCAACTGTTTCACCGGCCTGGTGGCTGCTAACCTGTATGCATTCCTTGAATGTAATGTCACTAGAGTTATTCTCCTGCAGGTGGCGTTTTGCTTGGGTAACACCTTTTCTTATGCGCTCTCTCTCTCTCTCTCTCTCTCTCTCTCTCTCTGTCTTTGTTTTGGCTCCTCCCACCAGATTATAGACAGCGAGAATGAAGCGCTGCTGGCGGCTCTCACCGAGACACTGGATGACATCCAGGGAGACGACCTGGGTCTGGCTGCCTTCGGAAATATGGACGAGGGGGACATGCCCAACAGCGGCTGCGCATCACCTGCCCCCTCTCCCAAACCTGCTGCCCCTGTCCCGAGGGGGCCTCCTCTGGCCCCAGAGGTTGATGAGCTGTCTCTAGTAAGAACCCACTTCCTACTGTTTAAGGTGGATTTGGATGCGCCTCTGATAAGCCGGCTGCATGGGTATGATAGGAAGCAAAGGTCTGAATTTTTTCATTCTAGGCTTACAATTATAACAATACAAAAGCATATACCTGTTATTGTATACGTATACATGTGCCGCACCATTGCTCTCACTTGGTTTGCTCCATTGCCATCCTTATGCGGGAAGAGTGTGATTGTCGCAGGGAAGGGAGGGGAATGGGGTGGGTTAAGACATCTGTAATCATCTTTAAACAAGCCCCACTCTAGTGGTGCCTCATTGTCTGGGTTTTTTATCTCATTTCTCAACATCTCCCAACCCACCCACCCCCTTCCGTGCCAGAAAGTCTCCAAATGCTGCTCACTTGCATGATCAGAAGCATGAGAAAAGCTCTCTCCCAGCTACGATGTTCATTACTCTCCCTGAGCATCGGGTTACTTTCATTTGTTTGAGCCCTTATGGGCAAAGCTGAGTGTATTCTGCACAATCTCGCTGACGCTTAAGCAAGTCTGGGTCTGGTCAGTGCCCGGATGGGTGACACACATCCCCACCGTGTGTGCTGACTTTGCTTCCATAATGGAAGAAAGGCAGGATATAAAGTGGCAGGCACACCGTACCTTTAAAGCACATTCAAAGCACATCCCCCCCCCTAGAATTGTGGGAACTGTAGTTTATTTCTCACAGCTGCAGTTGCCAACACCCTTAATAAACTACAGCTCTCAGGATTCTTTAGGGATGGGAAACGTGCTTTGAATGTGCTTTGACAGTATGGTGTATATGCAGCCATAATGTAAAGAAATAAGGAAATAAAAGGAAGCAAACAATTGTGCGCTAAATCCTGCATTGAGCTGGAGGTTGGACTCGATGGCCTTATAGGCCCCTTCCAACTCTACTATTCTATGATTATAATGTAAGCTTCTTTGGATCTCTGCATTTAAAGCAGAGGGAAAGTTTGCCTTTGCTTTTTCTAATAGAAAAATAGTGTTGTGACCTGAAAATCTAGATTCTGTGACCACGCTATACATTATGTAAATTAACCAGATTGCATATTTTTGCTCTCACGTTGCTTAATTTAATTTTGCTTGGGTTACTGCTAGCCTATTTGTCCCCTGCAAAATTAACTATTTATTTATTAAATGTATATCCCTGGCTCCCAAAGGAGCCAAATTTAGTCACCTTTCATGCTTCTGAGACTTCCTCAGATGTTGCCTACACGTTTTCAAGGGCCTGAAACCTGCCTTTATACTGAAAACTGGGATTATCTGGAAGGCCAAATTCTATGCATAGAACCACCTTTCAATCCCGCGCCCTCCCATCTTGAGCTTACCCAGAAGTGCAGAATACACAGTGCCCTTTGTACAACTCTTGAAGCTTGGGGACTTGGCTAGGCTGAAGCCCTAGCCTGTTCTTCATTCTGTTTGAGATCACTTATTAGCCAACCTACAAGAGAGAATGATAGAAGAGGCAGAGGGTGCTGTGAGTGGCATCTTAATAAAGAAAGTCACCTCTTCTGAGCTTAGTTTTACGTAGTACTTGCCTAGAGTGGAAGCTACAGAGCCTTTAGTCCTCCATAATGTGCTTCACCCTTCTGTTACTTGGCCATGTTATAAAAATCATTTTACAAGAGAGCTGGTTTTAGAGGACCTGGTGCACAATCACAGGCTCCAGCCTATCATTTCTCCACCACCACCTTATGTGTCATTAATGAATGTCATGATTTCTAAAAGTGTTCTAGCAGCATCTAGTGGTGAACTGTATGCATTTTCACTTCACACAAAAATGTGCATCCGTGTGGGTGTATAATATTTATATATTTATATATATACCATATATATCACACAAATCCATATGTGTATATATAGAATGTATACGTTGCAGGGGGGAAGGAAAGAAACTTTTCATTTATATTATATTATAATGATTATGAGAAGTTTTGCACATACAGCAGAAATTTTCACCATATTGTGATGGAAAGAGCAGGCATTTGACTGTGGGAACTGACTGATTGAATCACCATTAGACGCTTAATGTTTAAAAAGGTTTTTGAGTTTCCAGACTGCCTTTGAAGATTTCTCCCTGTTGCCATGTTCCTATAAGAGTCAAATCTGGCATTTTGTTACTGATCCCATGTTGCTTTCAGTGTGAGATTTTGAATTGTGAAATCCTGCTGCAACCCCCCCCCCACACACACACAAACACATTTCTTTTTAACAGAAATATTCTAGCCATGTAATCAGGAACATTTGGATCATGATACCAGATACTCTGAGATAATTTTTCAGTTTGCTGCTTTATCCACAACTTTCTTGATGGGATTAAAGCAGCATCTGTCCTAAAACAACAATACCCTGTAAATACTTGGCATTCAGACAGAAAGTACATCTTCAAAACACTTGGCAAGCTGATGAATGAATGAATTTATCAAAGCCCTTGTTGGAATGTTATATCCAATTGATTGATTTTGCAGGAGGCAATGCATTCGCTTTCCATGTCAGTGACACAATTGAACAAATTAAGGTGAAGGGGGGGCGGAATTAGCCCCACTCTTCAGAAGCCAATTCAGCAACACCAATGAGCCTTCAAACTGTGAAATGGCATCTCCCCCCAACCCCCAACCTGGGGGCTGCCTGAATGCATCTCTCTGCCACTGTGTTCTAAGGCACCATGAAGGCAGTGTGCATACGCAGTCAATATTTAGGGCTTGGTAGGATAATTTTGATACACACAGCCTAATAATTTCCTGGGTACCTAAGGGGTCTCTACCATCAGTGGAGACTTACTCGACACATGGGCTCCTATGTAATTACAGCAACAGAACATTCATTTTGCACAATTAGCCTTGATTTGGTTAGGTTCTTCACTGCCATAATCGGTCTAGTCCCACTTAGAGGAGGCAGTAGAGGGTGGTGTGCATATTGGTTTGCCTGGCAGACACTCCAGGGATGTCAGGAGGAATACTTAGAGAAGGCTTATAAAGTGTTTTGAAGATATAACACGTGGTAAGTATTTTGATAAGGCATTGTTCATCTCATAAGCAATAATGTTTGATAGCTGCAGCTGATCAGCTCTCTGGAAAGAAGTAAATATAGTGCATTTCTTTCAGGATTTCTTCATATGTTACATAATTTCTACATGCACAGCATCTCCATGTAGAAAATAGCACAAAACCTGCAGGCAGGTCGTCATGTGTGATGATCACACATGCCGGCTTTTCATTATGCATACCTGTGAATGAATTTTTGCAATCACCTTGATGAGCTTTAACAACAAGGCAATGAGACCGCATGGAACTGGATCTTGGTAAGTATCCAATGCTTGTTGGGACTGCAAGCCAGAATGAATTCAAAGGCAAGAAATTCAGAAATGGGCTTTGCGTGTTGCCTTTCAGTCCCAGCGTGTGTTGGAGCCTTCCCATGATCCTGATTCATGTGATGTTTTGAATAAGCTGTGACTGCCAAAACTAATGGGGGGGGAGCAGCCTTGTAACTCTGGCTTGCGTAAATCAGAGTCACTGTTTTGGCATAGTGGCTTCTAGTTTGGATCTCCACTCCCAACCATTTATCCTGTAAACTGGAGGGGGCGGGTAGCATTGGAGGATTTAACGAAATGCGGCTATTCATTTATGTAGGAATTCCGACTCTTTCTTTCACCACTTTCCTTTCCAGTTGAAGAAGTTGCTCCTTTCTCCGTCCAATATGCCTCCAAGCTATGAGGTTCAGAAAGAGGGGAGTGTATGGCGTCAAGGAGCTCCCAAATCCAGGCCCCACCGTCCCTGTTCAAAGGTATTGTTTGCCTTAGCCACCCTAAGACAGCTTTTCCCAACCTTTGGGCCCCCAGATGTTCTTGCACTACAGCTCCCATCAGCCTCAGCCAGTATGGCCAATGGTTAGGCACTTTGCTTCCAAATACCAGTTGCTAGAAACTCCAGAAGGGGAGAATGCTCCTTGCGCTACTGGTTCTGCTTGTGAGTTTCCCATGGGCAATTGGTTTGCCATTGTGAGAACAGGATGCTGGAGTAGATGGGCCATTGGACTGATCCAGCAGGCTGTTCTTGCATTCTTATGACCCGAAGGATGGAAAAGACTGCCTTAAGATAACACGCTGGACTATGTTTACCTAAGATCAAATCCAGGGTTTTAATCACAGCTGATATCCTATTTTAAATGCAAAAGGTACAGTCATGTGGGCCTAGTCAGCACTGGGGCAGTGACATCAATATTGTTAGAAGTGTTTTCTAGATTTTTTCCCCATTAAACTCCTTCTGTCCTGCCTCTCCATAAAACACTTGAGGTTTCTTGCAATAACATGACTTAAAACTGTATCATCAATAAAAACAGAAAATGATAGCAACACTTTACCAGCCAACAATAAGGAAGCCACAGCGGCCAAAGACAGTTCTTTTGCCCACTCTTTGTGCAGTCATAGGGATGTCAACTCGGAAATAGGGTCCTTAATCAACCAAAAACCTCTCCTGAAAAAGCCAGGTTTGGGTTGCATGCCAAAAGACCAGCAGGGAGATAGATGTATGGACCTCTTTGGAGAGGGCCTTCAGCAGCCTAGGTGCCACAATCAGGGTTGTGCATCCCCAGCCATTGTGCTTCAAATGCAGTAAACAGATCATGGACAAACTGCAGGTGGTTTCGTAGGGAAGGAGATGATCCTTCAGGCTGACATCGTAACTGTATTGAGAGAGTAATTTACTACTTGTTAGGGTGGCTACGTCTTTACAGTGGACAGTCCTCTATTTGAGGGGTTGTCCCAACCAAGGCCAGTTTAAACATAAAGAACCCTAAGAAAGGAGAGCAGAGGCCTTGGAGTTGCCCATCCACAGTTAGTACCTGGGCGGGCACACAGATCACCTCGTCACAGCCTTCCCCACTATGGTGAGATGTATTGAGTTGCTGTTTAAAGTCTAGTAATTATTTCTAAGTTTCTGTCTATGGATATAAATGAACACATGCAAATCTGTGTCCTCTCTTCACCTCTTTTTTTGGTGATGCATAAGCAGGCCACCCTTGCTAGCTGTGTATTGTAGGTATATATATATTTATATATTTCTAGAGCTAACCTAGAGTTGACTGATGAACAGCTCTGAGATCATTTAATTGAGATGCACCCAGAACCTGGGGTTTGAAAGCCCATGACACTGCCCAAAGGAAGGGTGGCATTTGGTTCACACAGAGTGCTTGAGGAGCCTGGGCTAAGCTTGCCAGGCCCTGTGTGTCATCAGAGCAGTTTGAACTAATGGTAGCTGTCAGAGCAGTGACATCAGAAGACCAGCAGGTGACTCAGCTGCATACTGCACTACCCGAAAGCATCTGCATGAGCCATTAGGGGCAGCCCTGCTTAAGCTGTGTTATAAGACTCTAGCCTAGCTAAGCAACATCATTGCTTACTGTTTTAAACAGAAGCAATGCGTTTTGGTCATGTTGACGTAAGTATGATTTTTTAATGCTGCTATTAAGCTTTAATATCGGGACGGTCACCTGGCAGCCTGCATCTTTGTTATTTAGCCAAAGATCATCAATTGACAGCCTGCATCCACAATGCATTTTTATCTGGCCCCTTGTAAACATACCAAGTTTTAATCGAGGGAGGTGTTAAAAAAAACTTGACAAAGTCTCACTCACGAAGCTTTCCCTCTTCCCCCCTCCTCTTTTATTTCAAAATCTGAGAGGGATTTTTCATTATTTAATATCATATATCTCAGTGGGGTTTTGAATCAAGCACTTTGGGCTGCCAGAAGGAAAAGAAGGACAGGGCTCCTGCCCCTTTAATAGTTGTATAAAGGAGGTGATTTCACCCAGCGTAACTTGTCACGCACAGCTATTAATGTTGTAGGAGCCTTGTCCCTCTTCTGCATCTGGCCACCCTACCAGTGCCCCAGCCATGCGTCCAGGTACATGTGCTCCATAAGCTATGAGACAGGTGGCATCCACTCTAGTACACAGTCTGTCCGCCCTTGAAGGATTTTGGTTGTATGCTTGCCATAGCAGGAATAAAAAACCAAGAATACAGAAGGTGGCCACACTTGGGTTTATTTATTTATTTATTTTATTTAAAATATTTCTATCCCAACCTTCTACCCTATAATACTTGGGGTGGCTTACAAAAATAAAATCAAACATGTACATAATAAAATTGTAAACAGTAAAATCACAAAAACATTAAAATAAATTTAAAATACATAAAATACAATTAAAATACATAAAATACAATACATATATATATTAAAGGAGAGAAAAGAGAAGAGAAAAAGAGGAGACTGATAGTAATGTCGGAGTGAGCCTTCTCAAAACAAGAAGACAATGGCGTTTCCCCAAAAGGCTTTTCTCTGTGTGCATTTTGGAGCTGCGTCCCTGAGCACAGTGCACAAAGAGTCTTTTATTTCCCTCCAGATCCTCTTCCTTTTTAAATTTGCTCATGACAATCTTTCCCCTCTCTCCCATTCCTGACCCCATCATTAGAATGGAGCTTCCTAGTTGCTGATTGAGTTGACTTTAGCTGGGCAAAGCGCTTCATGTAAACTTGCAGGACTAGTCCAATCATTTAAATGAATCCCCCGAAATCCACACAAGATGCCATGAAAGATTTTCCACTTGGATGTTGGAAATTGTGCAGTGCACCAGGGAAGTGGATTGCAATTGGATGGGAAAGGCAGGGCAAAGGGGATTGGGTGGCGGAGAAGAGGGACATTGACCCTTCCACGCCAGCTGTAAGAAAGAGAATGCAAATAATGCTGTCTGTCACATACACCAGCTAGGAAGAAATTCGATCCAAGGGGTATGAAGAATCTCTTTGATCCATCTTGCTTTGGACAGCTCTCAAAAGGAGCTGTTAAAAGTGTACAAGCATTCTGTCTGGTCTCGTCTCCCGGCCTGGTGCTTCAAACCCTGCATTAACTTCCAGGGTCCTCCCCAAATCTCCATTTGATTTCTCATACCCAGTGCGCACTCTCTGAGTGAATGAGGCTCTGTATCTCAGGTTATATCTCTAAGATTGTTGTATCGTTTTTTGGTTAAGGATAAGGATGAAATCCACCCAGCTCATACTATGTCCCTTCAAGCTGTGCACAAATGATTCTTAGAGCACAGAATGAGCATGTTCCCCCATGAGTTTGCTTTGAAGGTATGCTGTGGGACTTTGTGTTGAGCGATAGCAGAGATCCATGCAGAGGTGGATGGACCATCATCCCATTTCTTCTGAATCAGGCAGGGCAAAGTGCTCCTTGCCCCTGGTGGCAAGGAAGACACCCCTTATTATTCATGAGGTCTCGGGGCTCATCCGCTAAATGCCCACGGTATTTGCTCAATCACGTAAATGCAGTAAACTTGGCAGGAATGGAAGCGCAGGCTAAAGGGAGACTTGCATTTAAGCAGCAACCTGCATTTGAGGTGTGAATGCTGGAAGACATCTCAAAGCTAGATACTAGAAAAATTGGCTGAAATTTACCCCAAAGAAGAAAAAGAAAACAGGTATCTGTCAGGACCCCTTCCGTGCTCTCCACCTGTCACGGTCCCACCTCAGGGTCCTGCTCTCAAAACGGTTCTTTCACCAGCCCTAGCACAGATCTCTCAAGATCCCACTGCTAGGCACCACCACCTGACACTCTCTGTAAACAATAAAGCCTTGAGACTGTGCCTTAATCTCCTCCTGGCCTATTGCTACGTTTTGTCTGGGTGCACTTACAGGCCTCAACCCTCCTGTATCTTTGTGCCTATAAAGATTACAGCCCTGGGTTGTTTTGGATACCTGCTGATGTTACGATATCTCTTCACCGCTGCCACCATTAATACTGTTTCCCAACCTTGGTATATGCCCTGCCCACCCTTCTGGTCTGTGAAACCTAGCCAAGGATCCGGCGTTTTGGTAAACCAAGAACTAGTTATTTATTTACACAGGGAATAACAAGATTACTTAAAGGTTCAGTCAACATGCATGTGGTTTCATAAGATGTGTTACTCTTTATATTTCTTAGTCATAAATAACCTGCCTAACTACCCACCTAAATCCAATCCACCCCTCCAAAACCCAGAACCAACCACCACACCCTCCAAAAACCCCTCTCAGCGCTCAAACCCCTTCACAATTGTCATCCTCCCATTTATACCTCAGACAGCCAGACACTCATCATACAACACTCATAAACATTCCAACCCATGTACTACCCCCTCTCCCTCAGTCTACTACCACATATACACTAATAAACCCACACTTACCATATTTACAGTAATTACATTTACAGGGGCATCACAGTGTCATCTACTGATTTGGATGCAAGGCCCTTCATTTATTACATTCGAAATTGAAACAGAAAAGCCAGAGCCTGGAAATCCTGTGGAAGAAGAGAGCACTAATTTATACCAAGGATGCAAATATTTGCTTTTTATAATTTTGATAAATCAATAGTGTTTGAATTAAGGACAGCTCCCATAGGCAGTAATAAATGTCACTGATAAATCGCCAAGGTAACCATAGAAAAAGTTGTATGGTTCTTTCCTCATGTTCTTATTTTAAATAAGTATATATATTGTCAGGGTCGATAATGGATTTCCATAAATTCCAACTGGTGCCGCAAGCTTCTTTGTCTGTACTAATAAATGCCTGGTGTCAACTTGTGAAAGAGCCATTTCTGGGATGCTGTGAAATACGTAAACATTTCTAATGAAATCTGCTGCAGTTTCTTATTGTAATGTGCTGAGCCACCCAAATGAGGAATGTACAGAGATGAGGATGCTTTATATGGTGTGGCAGGATGTGTGTGTGGAAAGCTCATCCTTGGTTAGTCTAACTCCCTTTTCTCTGCGCTCTTGAAGGTGGAAGGTATCCGAGACCGAAAGTCAAGCTTCCTCCAGGCTCAGAGTCGAAGCTGCACCGAGCTTCATAAGCACCTCACCTCCATCAGTGCACGCTGCCCACACACGAAAGATGAGTGCCATGGTGGCAGTGAGCCCCAAAGACATTGTGTCCACAACGGAGAGGACAGCGACTCCAGCGAAGACATGCTGAATTGCAGTAACTTTGCGGCAACTCCACCCTCTTCCTCTGAGGAAGGCGTTGGGGAGAAGGAGCTGAATGCTGCCGTGGAGCTCATCCGCTACATGCACACCTACTGCCTTCCCCCCAGAAAGGTGCCCCCCACAGACCTTGATGGTGCGAAACATCAGCATTTTCATAGCCCCTCCAAAAGAGCCAAGCCAGATTGCCCCCTGCAGCGGCCTCCACTCTGCCCCTCCAACTCTTGGCATCTCTCAGCAGGCTGCAAACAGCCCAGGGCCCCCTCTGCTGATTTCTCCATCCTGAAGGAGCTGCTTGCCAGAGACCTCCCGTGTGATGTGAGCAAGCCATACAGGTTGGCCAAGCCCGTGTACGCCTCCTTGGCCAGGTCACAGCCTCCCAAAGCTCCACGGCCTCCACCCCTTCAGACTGGAGGGGAATCTCTGCAGATGTGCAAGCCTGCAGCCAAAACACCACCAGAAGTGAAAACTGAGCCCAGGCAGAGCCCCCAAATGGAGCCTGAAGCTAAGAAAGAGACTGGCAGCCCTGCAGAAGAAGATGGTGCAAAGCGGGTGACTCTCCCGGCCCACCTAGCCTCTGGGAAAGGGGGCCGCAAGCAGGAGAGCTCTTTCTATGCTGTGCGGCGCTCAAAAAGACTCAACCCCGAGCTTAGTCTCTGGCTTTCGTTCCTTGACCAGCCTCCCCTAGATCCTGCTGTGCCCGCAGCGGCAGCAGGGAACAAGTTTCCCTCCACAGATCTGTCCCTGTGCTCCTCCCTTCTGCAAAACTTTGATACAGAAGCACCAGCAGCAGAGGTTGAAGTGAGTGGCACAGGAGAGGTGGATGGCAGGTACCAGAGCCTCCCGATGGAGTTGCAAACCCCCTCGCCAGAGAGCTCTGGGGAGAGCGAAGTGTGCGAGATAAATGAGAGCCAGTGCTGCGCCCTCCTGCATCAAACAGGTACAGAAGGGTGGGGAGCCATGGCGCTCTAAGTATGAGTCTGATGTTATGTGGCCCAGTTTAACCAATGGGAAATTGAGTAATTGGGAAGGAACGTAGGAAGCTGCCTTATATCAAGTCAGACCATTGGTCCATCTGGCTCAGTATTGTCTACACTGACTGGCAGCAGCGCTCCAGGGTCTCATGCAGAGGTCTTTCACGGCGCTACTTGGAGATGCTGGGGATTGAACCTGGCCCCTTGTGCATGCAAGGCAGGTGCTCTATTGCTGAGCCACAGCCCTTCCTGTAAGGGAAGGTTCATGCCTCAAGTCAAACACAGGAATCCTGTACTGCAATAGGACACTCAGTATTGAGAGGGTGGATGGTAGCAAAGTTGTGACAAAGAAGGAATTCAGTATTGGTTAAAGCTGGGCAAAGTGTGGCCAGGGTTGCGGGGGTGGAGGGGAAGGTTCTTTGAAAGTGTGACATGCTCCATGGAGGAACTCTCATACAGATAAAGAAGTAGAGAAAGAGTCTAGAATTCCGAGTTCCCAACTTTTCATAACCCAGATCACTAAGGATCAAACCAGACATGATGTGGGCAATCCATGATCAGATCCTCAGGTCTCTTTTTATATCTATAAGCCTCAGTGGCAGCTGGTGGCTCCATGTCAGTGGAGCAGTGGAATCCTGTTCGGATTTTATTACGAACGTTCAAGGAGCTGTCCAAGGTGCTTCTGAAGCACCTTGGACAGCACTTCAAAAGTTTGAAATAAAACCCGGAGCAGATTCCACTGTTACACTGACATGGAGCCACCACCCACCACCACTGATAAGCAACTGCAGAGACTCCTGAATTGGATCAGAGCTTTAGTACTGGGAGAGGGCAGTTAGTCCTTCCTGTGACAGTCCCCCAATTTAACTCTTCCCCCTGCAGCTGCTTTTAGTCATTGGTCCAGGGGTGGAGTGGAGTGGGGAGAGACAGGTGCAATACAAGCATCTGCCTTTTTTCCTAATAGCAGGTTGTGGGAAGGGGAGATTCTTGGGCTTTTGGGGCAGGTTAGGTTTTAGTCTTATTGTTGGAATTTTAAGGTTTTAATGTGAATTATATGTTTTTATGTTGTACGTCACCCAGAGTGGCTGGTAACCAGCCAGATGGGCAACTAATAAAGTTAATAAATAAAATAAAATAATAAATAAATAAAAATAGATTTAAATCAGGGAAACTGCACTGGGGGATAGGATTAATCCCCAACTCCCCCAACACTGCAGCCCTGATCCAGTCCTCTCCCCACCACAACTGCTGGCTTTAAGTGTAAAACATATGATGCTGATAGATCTCATCATGGATCTCTTGCATCTCACCTTGTTTAGCCTTAATCTGCCTTCTCTGTCATTGGCAGCTTGGTCCAGTTTGAGGGCACAGACATGTCTCATTGAGTCATTCTGCTTTTCTCTGTTTGTTTTTCTTTCAGAAGCACCAAGGTGTCTGTCGCTGCCCTTGGCGCAAACGTAAGTGTAATATTAAAAATACATCTTATTAGAGAAAGAGGATGGCTTCAGATGTCAGGAGCCCAGCAAATGGTATTTGCAGAACTTTGCAGCACTAATAACCCAGCAGTATTTGCTCAAACCAAAACTTGATTTCATTCATGTTCTGCTAATGGCATCATAGGGTCTGTTTCACTGGATAGACATAGGAGCAAAAAGGAAGCAGAATAGTATTCTGGTGTGGAGATTCAGTCCGCTGATCTATCAATACTATGACTGATACCAAGACTTCATATTAATTGTGGCTTCTTTGCTGGAAGGGGAGGCTCCAAAGTGTTGCACACCCAATGGCGAGGAAGCAAAGAGTGTTTCTAGGTAGTACTTGTCATGTAGATGAACTTAGTCATTTCTGGGATATAGATACCTGCATCTGGTGAATGCTTTTTTGAAGTTATTGCTAAGGCTTAATTTCTGTTGTCGAAACTCCTGATCATCAGGGATGTAAGACTAGTTTCCATGTTGTGCTTTCATATATGTAGGTCTTTCCATGTGTCAAGAATGTGGCTGTTTATAATATGGGAATGGTTACAGCACTGCAATTTTTGCTGTATAGCGTAATCAAGCTTCTTTCTCACTCCACGCTCTTTAGTGGCATGGAATAGCTGACCAGCTCTGCTTGGCCATCCTGCTCTGATGTCACAGAGAGGAACAGCAGCTTAGAGCTAAACTATTAGTGCACTAAAGGGAACCTGCTGAGTGCAAAAGTGTTTCACTTCTGACTAACAGCTCCATATTGCAGTTGGAAGTTGTGTGCATATAGGAATGTGTGGGAGAGACTGTCTCCCAGATGATTGACCAAAAATATTGTGTACATGCTGCTACAGGCTTTTAAACGACACCCTGTTGATGCAAATTGGAAATGTATAAAAAGGTAACATGCAGCTGTGCAAATAAGTCTATGTATTATGCCATACATATTTTACCAGCATATGCTGATCATTTGTGGCACTTCAGTAGCCTAAAGAGTTCCGTTTGCAAGACTTTCCTGGCATAGTTACCTGGAGGTGATCCTTACGCACTGGTTGTTACCATTTACAAGCCTGTTAACATGGGAATTGACTAGTAGAAGGGAACAGTATCAACATCCTGCACCAGTGTTACTTTATCTTTACCGACTTCTTGTTTCTGCTGTAATATGTACATTGTGATGTCTCCATCTTTTATGTACACCTTGGCTCTTCCATGACCTCTGCATCCTACTTTTCTTCTCTTCTTTAGAGAACCGGCATTTGGAAAGTGCAATTTTGAGCAAGTGCTGACCGTAGAGCTGTGTGGCACTGCAGGTAAGGACAGAGTTCATTTTAAGAGTCTGCCACTTCCCTCAAACGGTGGAGGGAGGGTGGGGCAATGCCAAAAACATCGTGGCCAGCAAGTAACTTCAGAATGTTAAGGCTCTGTACACCCACTTACCTGAAGGAAGGGGAACCCAGACACCTCTAAGCACCCCCCTTTTTTCCTTCATCTGAAAAGGCAGTGTTGTAACAGCACATGCCTGTGTAAATCAGTAACTGTTTGGGAGCTGCTGTAGCCATTTCCCAAAGTTAAGAAGCTAGATATAAATAGCAGGGCCATTGGCTCAAGATCAATTATACAACAGCATTTGAAGGATCAACAAAGGGGTGGGAGTATACTATGAATAAACAGGCCTAACTCCTCTTGCAATGTCGGCTTTTTTACTTTTGTGCTTCTGTACTAAAAGAGCTTTACCCTTTTTGCTCTCTTGGGGGAGATAAGGTCTCACACCACCAACTACTCCACCATACAAGCCTTCAGAGGAGGACCTGTACAAGCCAGACATTCACCAGAGGCCAGGAAAGGAGACTGCTGTCATCACCACCTCTGAGCCACAGCCAATGACAGGGGATGGGGCAGCCTCTAGAAAGCACCAGAAGAAGCACCCAGTGCGGACTGAACTGTACGCACACCTGTGTCGGGCTGCCACCCATCCGTCCCACCCAGAGCAGCATGGGATGCTGAAGCGCCATTTCTCGCGCTCGTTTGGTGACCATGACTATTGCCAGGTCTTGAAGCCTGAAGCCTCCCTCCAGAGGAAGGTGCTGAAATCCTGGGAGCCCCTGCGCCATGTGGAAAGCCAACACAAGCGAAGGGTGTCTGATGTGCATTATCATCATGCAGATCAGGAGGGTGTTGATGGGACCTCATCCAAGGAGGGAAGCAAACAGCTGAGGGACCAGGAGATCAGAGCCAGCTTAACAAAACACTTTGGGCTCTTGGACAGCGCCCTTGATGCTGGGGAGACAGCCTTCTGCAAGACTCCTGAATACGACACTGTCTTTGAGGACAGCTGCAGTGAGATTGGTTCCCCATTGGAGGAGGAGGAAGAGGAAGAGTGCTGCACAAGTCCACTGGAATCCAAGATGTGTCCATACAAGAATCCTCTTTCTAGGGCTGGTTTGCACTATTGCTCCCAAAGCAGGTCCAGTTCTGAGTCTTCGTGCTGCAGGTCCAGATCTCCAGCCAGCAGGTAGGCCTTCAGGTACAAATGTGAGTTCACAAGGTCCTTGGGGGAGGGGCTCAGGGAGGCCAGTAGTGGGCAAGTCATCAGTGAGTTGCATTGGCTGGCCTTTAAAAGCTCCCTGACAATGGCAAGTGAAATAATGCAGAACTACCTATTGCTCTCTAGGTGGCCCTCCAGTAGAGGTGTAAGGCTTTGTAAGCTCCTCAGCGCAAGGACTTGTCCTTTTGCTTATTTCACTCCATGAAGTGCCCTGCACGTAGATGGTGATTTATAAATAATATGATTAATCTCAAAGACTTTGGGTTGGATCCAGAGATCCCTGCGAGTAGAGGTTCATTCACTGAACCTCCTGCTTACAGAAATAGCAGAGGTGATTTTTGCCAATTCCCCTTTCCCCCTCTGTCCCCTGGTGATCTGCTCTAGAAGATTGGGGGACCCACTGGAACAGCCTGGGCAGTGGCAGAAAAGACTGAAGGGGAAATCAAGGGGAATCCTCTCCCCTCCCCCTTCCATGAGCAGCAGCCTCTGCTGGATGGCCAGCTCCTTCTACAAATGGAACAAGCAGTTCCCTTTACAGAAAAAAAGGGGAGGAAGCATATATGTGCACAAAAATAAGTTTAAGACCTTTTGCAACAGAATTGGAAGCCAAAGACTTAAACTGGTTGTGCCTAAGAATGCCCTTAAGAAGAAGTTTGAAACGTGTTGGGCTCAGTAAATTCCTTTCTGTGCATTTACAATCTTCTTCCCCTCCCCGCTTTTCCCTGTATTTGCTACTGTGACGCCCTTCCCTGGCTCTCCCTGTCAGGTTCCTACCTGCTCGTGGTTACTGCCTGTCTCTAGGCACCACCAGGGACTCCACCAGTCCGGACTTTCCTTTTTATGGTTTCTCTCCCCGCTCTAGCACAGATCTCAACAGATCCCCCTGCTAGGCAGCACCACCAGTCACGTCCTATAACCAGTATTCCCAGAGACTCTGCCTGAGTCTCTCTATCAGGTTACCTCTGTGACTGAGTGCTTAAGCTGTCCCCAATCCCTTTGATCTTTATATATAAAGCATACGATCCTGGTTTGCTCTGAATACTTGTGGTGTTATATTCTTCCCTTCACCGCTGCCACCAATTGTTACAGTTTCCCTTCAGCCTTGGTAAGCACCTTGCCCTCCCTTCTGGTCTGTATAACCCCAGCCAAGGATCAGGCCTTCGGTAAACCAAATATAGTTTTTATTAAATAACAGAGATAACACGATTACTTTATAAAGGCACATAAGCATATGGTTTCATCTATTTCTGGTACTTGTCTTAGTATTAATCCGAACTCCACACTCTCCTCACATCCACCAACTCTCCACACAATCTCCTCTCAAAAACCCACCAAAACAACCCACTCACGTCCACCCAGATGTAACTGTCATCCTTCCATTTATACTCTCAGCCATTCTAAACACTCAGCCAATCATCCAGCATTCTACTGCCCATTTACTCCCCCCTCCTCTTTCATTCCACTTACCATGCATCTCCTATACAAACAGCACTTACCATATATACATTAATACAGGAACGTCACATTTCCCCCCCCTTAAAATAACGGCAGAGTATTATTCCTGTTCCAGGATTCATACGCCGCGTTAACAAATAAAACAAGTCTCTCTGGGGAAAATGTCTTTCTTTGTTCCTCCATCTGGTCACGTCACTGCAGTCCCAGCCACCTGCCTTGACAGTCCATCGGCCAATACATTGTCCTTGCCTTTGATGAACTAGAAGTCCACTTGATAGTCTTGTAGGGCCCAGGACCACCTCTGCAGCATAGTATTATGGTTTTTCATAGTCTGTAACCATAACAAGGCCCGATGATCCGTTGTACCGTGAATCTTCGTCCCCACACGTATGGGCGCAACTTATTCAGTCCCCACACGACCGCTAGGCACTCCTTTTGGACCGATGAATAGTTTTTCTCTCTCGGCGTCAGCTTGCGACTCAGATACGCCACTGGATGTCTGGTGCCTTCTCTCTCCTGCAGCAAGACGACTCCGAGCGCGAGGTCTGACGCATCCGTAGCCACGATGAATGGTTTCTCATAATCTGGTGCTATTAATATAGGTCCTTGGCACAAGGCTTGCTTCAGCAGATCAAAAGCCTTCTGACATTCATCCGTCCATACCACCCTCTCAGAACACTTTTTCTTTGTCAATTCATGCAAGGGGGTTGCGATTTCCCAAAATTTTTTCACAAACTTCCTATAAAAACCAGCCACACCTAGAAATGCCCTAACTTGTTTTTTGGTTAAGGGGATAGGCCACGCTTGTATTGCCTCCACTTTGCTCTATAAGGGGGTGATTTTCCCACTCCCCACCTTATGTCCTAAATAGATTACTTCCTTTAGCCCAAACTGGCATTTCTTAGCTTTTATTGTGAGGCCTGCCTTTTTTAATGCCTCTAATACTGTGGTCAGGTGTTGGACATGCTCAGGCACCGACTTGCTAAAAATGGCCACGTCATCGATATAGGCCACTGCAAAATCTGACATGCCTCGCAACACAGTATTGATTAGCCTCTGAAACGAACTTGGTGAGTTCCTTAGTCCCATGGGTAAGGGCACAAACTCATATAACCCATCTGGTGTACTGAAGGCAGTTTTGGCTCTGGATTGCTCGTCTAGTTCCATTTGCCAAAATCCCTTACAGAGATCTATTGTAGATATAATGGTTGCTGCCCCCAATAACTCTAACATTGTGTCTATCCTAGGCATAGGATACGCATCTGGGACAGTAATTTTACTGATTAGCCGATAATCAATGCAAAATCTTGTCGTTCCATCTTTTTTCGGAACCAGGACAATACTTGAGGCCCAGGGACTGATAGATTCCTGATCACTCCTAGTTCCAGCATATCTTCGATCTCCTTTTTGATCTCACTCAAAACTTTCCCATTCACACGGTACGGAACAGATCTGATTGGAGCATGATCTCCAGTATCAATGGAATGTTTGGTTATACTGGTTCGGCCAGGTTTATTGCTAAAGAGATCTCCATAGTTTTTCAAAACTCTCAGAATCTCTTCTCTTACTTCCTCCTGCACCTCCTCTGACCATTCCAATTGATCTACCGCTCCTTTGTCTTTGCTTTCCTGTACCAAATCTGGAAGTTCAGGCCCACTTCCCTCAGGGAATAAGGTAACTTGCAACACCTTTGCATCCCTGGTATGGTAAGGCTTTAACATATTTACATGAACCACTTTGCTTTTGTTTAATTGGTCTGTGGTGATTACATACGTCACTGTGTCAAGCCTTTCTCTGATGGTATATGGTCCTTCCCAGTTAGCCTGTAATTTGTCATGTTTCCTGGGTATGAATGCCATAACCATATCTCCCACATCATACACACGTTCCCTGGCTGTTCTGTCATACCAGTAACTTTGCTTCTCCTGTGCTTGACTCAAATTCTCTTTCACTACTTCCATCATTGATGTTAATTTATTGCGGAATTCCAATACAAAATCTACTACAGATGTTTTGTACTCTCCCAGGGTTCCTTCCCATGAATTTTTTAATAGTTCCAAAGGTCCCCTCACTTTTCTAGTGAACATCAGTTCAAAGGGTGAGAAGCCTGTTGACTCCTGAGGGACTTCGCTGTACGCGAATAAGAAGCACCCCAAACGTTCATCCCAGTCTTGTGGGTGATCTTGAACATAGCTTCTTATCATGCCCTTAAGAACTCCATTAAATCTCTCAGTCAATCCGTTAGTGGCTGGATGGTAAGTGGTGGTCTTTAGATGTTTTAGACCATAACACTTCCACATACATTGCATCACGTCTTCCATGAATACACTGCCTTGATCCGTCAGCACTTCATGAGGCAAACCCAGCCTCATAAAGATTTTTAACAAAGCCTCTGCCACTACAGGGGCTTCTACGGATCTTAATGCTTCCGCGTCTGGGTACCTGGTGGCAAAATCCACCACCACCAGTAGATATTTCTTGCCATGCCTTGTGGGTTTGGAAAAAGGGCCCACCAAATCTACTCCCACTCTATAAAAGGGTTGTCCAATTATAGGAAGGGGCTTTAAGGGTGCCTTTGTCTTTACTCCACTTTTTCCCACCTTTTGGCATATGCCACAAGATAGACAATGTTGTTTACATCTTTGGAGATATTTGGCCAATAATAGTGTGCAGCCAATCTCCTCTTGGTCTTTTTTATTCCCAGATGTCCTGCACATGGGACATCGTGGGCTACCTCTAGCAATCTGGTTCTGTATTTGCTAGGTACTATCAATTGCTTCACTGGTTCACATTCATCCTTTCTCTCAGCAGGCATCCACAGTCTATATAAAATCCCATTCTCACACACAATTTGATTCCTCAGTTTGTCAGTGAAAGGAATCTGTTGGGTCAGGGCTTGCTCCTTTATTTGCCTCAAACTTGTATCTTTCTTCAGTTCTTCCCTGAACTGCTCTGTCTGTTCACTAGAGACCACTTGATACAATTTGTCTCTTTCAGCAGGCTTGCTAGGGGTTGCTATGGTGACCGTAGGTTCAAAAACAGATTCCACCCTGTTTTCTTCAGCCTGTGTTAACATGGCTTCTGTTTCTTTGCCAAGTTGCTGTCTGGTCACCACATATATTTTCCCTTGTGCCCCCATAACATCTCTTCCCAGTATCACTGGTTCTTGTTGTTGGGCATTAATACCTGCTTTATATTTGCCCTCTCAGCCTCTCCACTCCATTTTTACTAGGGCCATAGGCAAGCTTTCTGGTCTACCCCTCACTCCTTGAATAGTCACAGTTTCCTGAGGTAATATTTCCTCAGATTTTATTAAATCTGGCCTCAGTAACGTCTGAGCGGCACCAGTATCAAGCAATGCCCAATAATTTGCCCCTTGAACACACACTTCTTCTCTTAGACTCGAATCCAAGTCTTTTACTTCTGTCTAGTTTATCTGGCAGAACTGAACCTTTTTCATTGTTAGATCTTTTGGTTCTGTTTTTACTGCCCTTGCCTGAGCAGGATTACTAATGGGGTTGGCAACCTCACATTGAAAACGTAGGTGCCCCGGTCTACCACATTTATAGCATAATTTCTCCTCTGTTTTAGGGTACACAGATCCACTCTGGGGTGTCCTGTGCCCTTCAGATTTTACTGGAGGACTCACTCGCTGTGGTACCACATCCTTTCTGCCACCATTATGTGGTCTGGGTTTAAACTCTCTTGATGTTTTCCCCACCCAGCCAGTTCTGTTGGAGGCAAAGTGATCCGCCATCTCTGCGGCCTCCTGCACCGATGTAGGGGAACGGTCTTTGACAAGGAGCCTTATTTCTGGTGGTAACTGATGGAATAATTGATCCAGTATCATGAGGCTTTCACCTCTTCCACTGACTGAGCTTTGGCACTACTCATCCACTTTCCAAATATATCCATCAACTTTGCTCCCAGTTCAACAAAAGACCTCCCTGCTTGGATCTGACAGTTTCGGAATAATTTTCTAAAATAGTCAGGTCCCAGTCTGAATCTTTTGTATACTGCCTCTTTAAACTCAGCATAAGTGACGGGCTTGTCTGAGGGGAAATATTTGTATACCTCAGCCAATTCCCCTTTGATCAGGTTTGATAAATATTGCATATATTTATCCTCTGCTAGCCCCCACAATTGAGCTGCCTTTTCAAAAGTACTGAGGTAAATTTGTGGATCCTGTCCAGGCTCAAACACTGCAAAGTCTTTTGGTGTACCCTTTATCTTTGTTTCATTTCTGTCCTTCCTTGTTTCATCAGAATGAAACTTCTCTCTTTCAAATTTTAACTTTTCTACCTGTAATTCAGCATCCACTCTCATTCTCTCAAATTCCAACTCCCTCTGCTTTTCTTTCTCATCCGCCTCACTCCTCAATCTCTCAATTTCCAACTCCCACTGCTTTTCCTTCTCTGCACCTTCCATCCTCAACTTCTCAGTTTCTAACTCTCGCTGTTTATCGTTTTCCTCAGCCTCCCATCTTAACTTCTCTCTCAAATACTCTATATAAGCGGGATTGCTTAAATATCCTTCTGGGGTCTCTTCCCTGACAGGTTGTTTGTGCTAGACAGTTGTAAATCCTGTTAGTGCCACCCTCAATTCATCTACCCCTTTACCCTCGTGAGGTAAATTGAATGTTATGCACTTCTCCACCAGCTCCTCTCTTTTTTATGTATTCAGCCATTTTGTTGGAGTTCACACACTCTTTGCCAGTCACTCTCACAAGTAATATTTTTTTTGTTATTTCTGTTTGCCACACCACTGTTAGGGATTCTCTAGTATTCGTACCACCACTACAGCCAACACCTGTGACGTATTCTCCTTTGTTCGTATCCCACCGCTACTGCCACCACATGTGACGCCCTTCCCTGGCTCTCCCTGTCAGGTTCCTACCTGCTCGTGGTTACTGCCTGTCACTAGGCACCACCAGGGACTCCACCAGTCCGGACTGTCCTTTTTTATGGTTTCTCTCCCCGCTCTAGCACAGATCTCAACAGATCCCCCTGCTAGGCAGCACCACCAGTCACGTCCTATAACCAGTATTCCCAGAGACTCTGCCTGAGTCTCTCTATCAGGTTACCTCTGTGACTGAGTGCTTAAGCTGTCCCCAATCCCTTTGATCTTTATATATAAAGCATACAATCCTGGTTTGCTCTGAATACTTGTGGTGTTATATTCTTCCCTTCACCGCTGCCACCAATTGTTACAGTTTCCCTTCAGCCTTGGTAAGCACCTTGCCCTCCCTTCTGGTCTGTATAACCCCAGCCAAGGATCCGGCCTTCGGTAAACCAAATATAGTTTTTATTAAATAACAGAGATAACAAGATTACTTTATAAAGGCACATAAGCATATGGTTTCATCTATTTCTGGTACTTGTCTTAGTATTAATCCGAACTCCACACTTTCCTCACATCCACCAACTCTCCACACAATCTCCTCTCAAAAACCCACCAAAACAACCCACTCACGTCCACACAGATTTAACTGTCATCCTTCCATTTATACTCTCAGCCATTCTAAACACTCAGCCAATCATCCAGCATTCTACTGCCCATTTACTCCCCCTCCTCTTTCATTCCACTTACCATGTATCTCCTATACAAACAGCACTTACCATATATACATTAATACAGGAACATCACAGCTACCTTCCTGTTTCTCTTCCTGTTTTTTTACTCTGGATCCAAGCCTATGTCTCTGAAAGTCTGCTAACGTAGGCACAGCATCCTGTGTGTTTTTTCTAAATGGATGAGAAAAGTCCCTGCAAGCAGCAAGCCTGCCTCTGCTGTTTGTGATTTCTAATACTCAAACCAGCCAGGATCCATTCAGGATTGAATCCTTGTGCCTCCTTGTTTACCAACAGATGCGGAAATGGCAAGCGGTGTCATGATGGAACTGTGAGCAACCAAGGGCAGATGGCGAAGAGAAGAGAAAAAGCCATTGTAAGTGACCTGTTTGCTCTACATGGGGTTTTGCAATGAATGAAGTGGAAGTTGTGCTGTCCAGCCAGATCAGATGACTCCCTCTTTCTAAAATTCAGCTGAATTTGGGGACAAAGCAATTTTGGTTCCACTTCTACTCCAAATAAGGGTAATGCAGTGCATCTGCTGATGTTACAATATCTGATGGCACAACACCACATTAAGCTGGTGAATTAGAAATAAAGTGGAAGCAACTGGCAACACACTCAGTTCTTGGCACAGAAAAAAACTTGGTGCAAATTCATCAGCACACACTTATAAAGAGCAGTGGGAATTGGGATCTTGGGAATACCTGAAAGTCAGGCCAATCAAGGACAATAGAAATATGTACAAGATCACTAAAGTAGGAGACTAATGCACTTAAAGCCACTGGTTTGGTCTTCTACAGTCTTTTGGTGAAACAGATTCGTTCATTTATATGTTTAGAATATTGATATCCATCCTTCCTTCCATTGTGGAGCTTGTGGTATGAAGCATTCCCGTCATGGCATTTCCTACCTTCAGCAAGATGCCTGCATCATGTGCCCTCAGATCACACCTCTGGGTCACAGATTTCTAGTGCTTGTTCCACCATATTCCATATGCCATCTTTGTACAATAAAATTTTAGGAATTCAGTGGAGGTTGGTTGTAACGCTGACATTTGTTGAAAGGTTCTTCTGCAACTGCCCCTCCCCACTAATGATTGATGTCTGTGCAGCGTGTAACATCGCAAGAACCCTTTCTGCTGCACTTCAAGTGGAGCAGGAGACCACACACAGGGCTCCCTCAGATTACCTCTTTATTGAGCATTCATCCTGATTTGTTTGCACAAAACTTATGTGGAGGTTAGACTTTGCCCAGCCTTTGTTGAGCATTCATTCTGATTTGTGTGCAGGGAGGTTATATGTCTTCCCATCAGTCGATTGTTATCCCACTTTTCAGTGCACTTCCTGTCACTTTCCTAACTGGAAAAAAGTTCTTTTTTAAAAAGTGGATGTGTTGTGCCAGATCACTTTAATCTATTTTAATTGTGCAGACCTAAATTGCTGGTGTACTAGTTGAAATCTGAAAAACAGTGACCCTATTTGGGTGATCCTAGAGACTGCATGTGAAGGCAAAGAAGTCTGCTGTGGTGTGATTTCCCACTTGTTCACTCAGATCCTTGCAGCCTCTTCTCCAAGCCTTACCTGCAGTGCCAGCATCTTCACTCGCAAGCCTTGTTCTTCAAAAAGAAAATAGAAATTATGGGGGAGTGAGTGGGGAGACGAGTTTGTGGGATTTAGTTCGGTTAGTTCCTACATCCTGTTCCATCCCCCAGAGAATTCATGGCCTTCAAACAAAACAATAACAGGCATCTGTTCCTTCCTTTTCTAAGACGACAGCCTAATCCATTAATTCCCCTGATTGCCGAAAGCTCTGTGGTCACCCATTAATGTGACTGGACTAACGAATTCAAGGGCAGAATATATGTTGAATCCTTCTAGACTGGTCCTGCCCATTCATATATTTTCCAATCCTGCCTCTCTCTTGGATTCTCATGTAATCTACTGAGGTTGCCATGAACTATGAGAAGATGCTGGGTGGGGCCTCCCGTTCTCCTGCAATAAAAAATAGTTGATGCTGCTGGTGATGATTAAAAGTTACAGATATGCTATCTCAATTTCTCCCTTGTTCTCTTATATATCCCCCTGCTGGTCACCATTCCCTGACACCAATTTCTCGTTCTCCTCTGTCCATTTCTCCCACCCCACCCACATCAGACTCTTGAAACATTGGACTGACTGGAATAAAAACTCTTTCTTGTAACAGCAGTCACCTAGGGATCAATTTCGCAGTGAAAACAATATCCTAAGCAAGGCTATAAGGGAGCACTTGGCAGGCCTGCTGATAGATACCACTAAGGGAATAGATTGGCACGGTTCTACTATAACTTTGTAGTAAAGCTGGAAAAAGGGAAAGTTCAGCCTTTGAAAAGGAGGCATAAAATAAAATAACGGATGGATGATCGGCAAGGTAGCCATGAAAAACTAGCAGGCAGCATTTCCTCAAAGAGCTGTTTCAACAGATAGACTTTGTGAATTTGGGGCTATCTTGTTTCACGTCAGCCTGCTGCCTTGTTGTTAAAGCGGGTGTGTGTGTGTGTAGGAAGAGTTCAATCAGGAAAAAAAAGAGTTCTATCAGGACAGGCCTAAGCAATTATTCTTATCCTTGAATAGGGAGAAGGCCGAGTAGTGTACATCAGAAACCTTGCCAGCAGTATGAGCTCCAGTGAACTGAAGAAGCGCTTTGAAGTGTTTGGAGAGATTGTTGAGTGTTGCGTTTTGACCAGGAATAAAAGGTGAGTCAAAGCTATGCTTCCCCTCCCTCACCGCTAGTGCCTACAGGCATTATTTGGAGATCTTAGCATTGGGAAGCTAGCTTGTCTATCCTGCAGCTGAGGGCCATGACTTCTGTCTTTGTTGGAGATTGAGATGTGGGAATGTTTCTTTTGGGAGACTCACAAAATGTGTGTTCTTTGGGGAAGCATCTGCTCTTGCGGCACAAGAGTGAGCTGAAGAGATGCCACTTTATGGGATTTTAAGAAGACAGAATGCTTTGTCGTGCATTATTCCATGGGACTATTACCTTTTGATATGCCCCCCTTGTTCTATGGATCTGCTGGCTTATAAAACAACAAGCCTCTCTCTCTCTTTCCTAAATAAGAGAAATGTGGAGGCACATGTTATATATTCAGTCTGAAGGGTAAACCTACAGAGTGTGGCATGAAAAGAGAACCAGAGTAAGCAGGAACCAAATAGCCTCCTGATCAAATTGCCTAGCATCCAGTGCAAGCTTATACATGTCTATTTAGAAATAAGCCCCACTGAGTTTATTCCCAGGTAAGTGGATGTAGTAGAGCAGCTTAAGACTCATACTTACTTCAGCTACAGCATAATCAGTTAAAAAGAAATGCCATTAGATTCCTCTTCTAACTGTGTAAAGGAGAAATAATATTGATATGAAGCATTAAGTGGAATTTACTAGATGATCCAGGTGTCTTCCTCTTGATAAATAGCTTTTGTTATATAATTTTTTAGGAAGAGTAGGGTCAAGCTCACTACACTTACCCACAATAATCTTCCAGATACTTAACATATGTATTTAATGACATGCTCTGGAAACCATTTTTATATTATACAACCACAAGAGTGGCTGTATGCTATAGCCAGCATGGATTTTTCACATTTCACAATGTTAAATTGAAAATACCCCCATGCCATTCTGATGCTCCCCATAAGCTCATTTCAAAACAAAACCTTACAAAACTTACAATCCTGACCTCAGAAACATTTGCTTAATAACCCTCTAGATTTTCATGGCAATACACAAAACAGTCAGAGAGAATCAAGAGTTCAAAGTGTAAAAAGAGAGAGAAAAAACAGACCCATTGGACTTTTTCTGTCAGAGTTCCCATAATTTGTTGAAATTAATTAAAAATCAAACATGCTCACAGAGTACCTGTAATCCTATTACTGACCTTGCCACATACTCTGACCTTCATCTTCTGCAGTTTAAAAGTTTAAAAAATGCCTAGCTGATTTTTAATTAATTTAAGAAATTTTGGCTTGAACTGAATGATAATGTTGGGCATGCTCAGTAAGAACCAATTCACAGTGTTTTAAAAGCCAGACTCCCAGCTGCTTGGCTTCCCTAATCGGGGCCACACCCATGCCAGACATTTATTTCACTTTAGACAGTCATGGCTTCCCCCAAAGAATCCTGGGAAGTGTATTTTGTGAAGGGTGTTGAAAGGATACTCCTGTTCCCCTGACAGAGCTCCAGTGACCAGAATGGTTTAACAGTCAACCACTCTGACTGAAGCTCTGTAAGGGGAACAGGGCATCTCCCAGCAACACTCAGCACCCTTAACTAACTACACTTCCCATTATTCTTTGGGAGAAGCCATGACTGTCGAAAGTGAAATAAAGGTCTAGTGTGGATGTGGCCAGTGACAGATTTGGTTTAAATTTGGGTGGAAGGCTACATGTGCCTGCTGCAGAATGAAACTGTGGGGAAAACGCTAAAAAACAATGATACTGTTCACAATGTTTTCCTTTTGGAAAGGAAAGGGGCTTTCCCTCTGCCCAGTGCCCACCCACCCAATCTTTTCCCCTCCCCTTCCTGCCCTCCCCTCCCACTTCCCCCCTCCCTGCCCCTCCCCCAGGTCAGTTTCACCTATTCTAAGCATGATTGCACAGCAGTAAATCCCACTGAACTCAAAAAGTATGTAAATAATCAAACCTCCCTGCTCCCCTTCCAATCCCCTCCTTCCCCCCCCTCCTCCCCCATGGTCAGTTTTACCTACCTTAAGCATGATTGCATGGGAGTAAATCCCATTGAACTCATTAAGCATGCAAATGATCAGACCTGCCCTCCCTTCCTCCTCTCTCCCATCACCTCCCTTTTGCCCCTTCCCTCCCCCTTCCTTTTGCCTTCACGCCTCCCCTTTCAGTCCCCTCCTTCCACTCCCCTCTCGCTTCTCAATACTCAATAAGCATGAAAATGATCAAACCTGCCCTCCTCCTCCCCTCCGTCTCTTGCCTGCTCCCATCCCCCTCCTCCCCTTTGCCCTTCCCTCCCTACTCGTCCCTTACATCTGCCCCTCCTCCTCCTCCCCATCCCCTGTGGTCGGTTTTACCTATCCTAAGCATGACTGTAGGGGAGTAAATCCCATTGAACTCAATAAGCATGCAAATGATCAATCTCTTCTCAGCAAACTTGCACAGGATCCCATTTCTACCTCCCAGATTAAAAAGCAGAGAAAACCCTTGCGGTTTAAGAATGTACCTATAGCCAACAGATATTTCTATCAAACTTTAAAAAGCAGGGAAATTGGGCAGCTATAGTGAATGCACCAGGGGAGCAAGAGACCTGACCTCCTCTCTGAGATATTGGACTGCCCTACAAATTTGTCAAAATGCAAACCCAATTTGGGTTAGTCTTTCACAGTCCAATCCACTTCCTGTGTAGCTTGGAAGAATTTGGTAACGTGCCTCTGAGCATATGGTGAGTGGTGGCAACACTTGCAATCAACCCAAATAACAGAAACAAGACATGTGCTGTGCTGATCTTGTTTTAGCAGGGAGGAAGCAACAATATTAAGACAGTTGATATAGTTCAGATAGTCACTTTAAATATGTTTGATTTACCTTGCTATTTTAGTGAATCATTTTCTTTTGCTTCTGCTTCTGTGAATATGTGAAGTAAAGTAACACTTTGCAAGACTAAAAAACTCCAAAAACAATTGTGGAATTGGGCACTGACTATTCTGCAGAATAGTTTCCAATGGACTTGAGGAGTGTCTCAGTTTGCACAAGATAAAATAGTGGGAGGTGAAATATATTCTAGCAAAATTGTAGGTGTGCTCTATGTTTTTAATTGACCATGCCCACCTTTCCTTAAGTGGAGTGGTTACGCATAGCAGGCTGAAAACATGCATCTTGAGTAGGCCAAGTTTGTTTTTTCCAACAGCTAGATTCATTGCTTAAGCAGCAACATATTGTAATCAGTCTGATTTTAAATCAAACTGCAGTTTCAGATTCAACTGTTAATGCACCCAAAATAGAAACAGAAACCTCCCGTTTGAAACACAAATGTCTGTCTTCACCATCATATGACATTGACCAATAAAAAGGCTTTGAAATTAATAAAAATAAATTTGACACAGATTTCTAGGATGAATAATGAGGGAAATAAAATTTTCTAGGTTAGATTCTCTGTAGAAACAGTAGCAACACAGGAAAGAAGCAGAGTTAAGAAGAACACCAAAAAGCATACAAAAATGTAATTCTCCATCTTTGGAGATGGCAGGTGTTGCCACCACTCACCTTATGCTCAGAGGCACATGTTACCAAATTCTTGCAAGCTACACAGGAAGTGGATTGGACTGTGAAAGAACAACCCAAATTGTGCTTTCATTTTGACAAATTTGTAGGGCAGTACAATATCTCAGAGAGGAGTTCAGGTCTCCTGCTCCCCTGGTGCATTCACTATAGCTGCCCAATTTCCCTGCTTTTTAAAGTTTTATAGAAATTTCTGTTGGCTATAGGTACATTCTTAAAACCTCAAGGTTTTTTGCCCATTAACATCTGGAACACTGTGCAATTAAGGATTAATCAGAAAAGGCTTGAGGGGAAAATAAACTTTTTTGCTGTCTGGCTGTCTGAGATACTGGACTGCCCTACAAATTCATAAAAATGCAAACACAATTTGGGTCGGTCTTTCACAATCCAATCCACTTCCTGTGTAGCTAGGAAGAATTCGGTAACGTGCCTCTGAGCATTATTGATTTCAATAGGATTTACTTCCCTGCAATCATTCTTAGGATAGGTGAAATGGACCATAAGGAAGGGGAGGGGAGGGGCAGGGAGGAGGAGGGGCAGGTTCGATTGTTTGCATGCTTATTGAATTTAGTGGGATTTGCTCCTTTGCAATCATGCTTAGGATAGATGAAACAGACCTGGGGGAGAGGGAGGAATGGATTGGGGAGGGAAGAAGGAAGAAAGGAGAGGGGAGGGAGGAGGAAGGAAACAGAGATGGGAGATCGGGAGGGGAAGGGGAGGGCATGTTTGGGCACTGGGCAGGAGGAAAGCCCCTTTCCTTTCCAAAAGGAGACCACTGTTAACAGTATTGTGTTTTTCAAGGTTTTGTTTTGATACGAGCTTATGGGAAGCAGCAGAATAGCATGGGGGGTATTTTCAATTTAACATTGCAGAATGCAAAAAAATCCATGCTGGCTATACAGTAGGGCCCCACTTTACAGCGCTTCACTTTACAGCGTTCCGCTAATGCAGCGGTTGTCAATTGCAGAAAGGCCCCGCTCTTATAGCGCTTGTTCTGCTTTTATGGTGTTTTTTTGCTGTCGGGCGCCATTTTGGTCAATGTTAATCAGTGGGTTCCACTTTACAGTGGTTTTTTCTTTACAGTGGGGGTCCGGAACGTAACCTGTATGAGTGGGGCCCTACTGTAGTATACAGCCACTCTTGTGGCTGTATCATATATTTGTATACGTTGCTGGATATGGGATTTGTATTTTAACCTACTTTGCCTTTTGTATTTTATGTATTGATTTTACTGTATACTGCTTACATGCATCAGTTTAGGGCAGTAAATAAAACAAATAGAAACAGCAGGAATTTCTGGGTGGCTGAGGATGGTGGGGCTGGAGGAGCAAAGGCCATGGGGAGAGGTGTATTGGGATATAAGAACAGAGAGCTAAGGGGAGGCAACTCCCCTAGGAGGAAAGGTTGCAGCATTTGGGGCTGTTTAGTGTAGGGAAAAGGCAAGTCAGTGGTGACATGGTAGAAGTGTATTAAGTTATGCACGGTATGGAAAAAGTAGAGAGAGCAAAGTTTTTCTCCCTCTCTCATAACACTAGAACTTGTGGACATCCAATGAAGGGGAATGTTGGAAGACTCAGGACAGACAAAAGACAGTACCTCTTCATACAGTGCATAGTTAAACTATAGAATACACTCCCACTGGGGGCTGTGATGGCCACCAACTTGGATGGCTGTGAAAGAGGATTAGGCAAATCCACAGAGGATAAGGCTATCAGTGGCTACTAGCTATGATGACTATGCTCCGCTACCGTAGTCAGATGCAGTATGCTTCTGAAAAAACAATTGTTGGTAGCTGCAGGAGGGGAAAGTGCTCTTGTATTCAGGTCCTGCTTGTGAACTTTCCATGGGCATCTGGTTAGCCACTATGAGAAGAGGATGCTGGACTTGATGAGGTACTGGCCTGATCCAAGAGGCTCTTCTTAGGTTCTTATGCTAAAGTTTCAAATGTGCATATCATCCTTTAAGTTGGCCAGCTGATACTCTGGGCTGCAGGCAGTCTGTGATAGCACCACTATACTGAGTGCACTATTCACTATTCTGACGATCTAACTTTGCTTTACTTTATCTCTTCTTTCTTTTTTATTATTTTCAAGCTAATTTCTAGCCCTTATGGCTGGAAAAGTAGGTTTGAATGTGTGTGGTTAATGGCAGGTGAAATCTCAGGAGCTAGGGCTTCCATATCCTGCATAAGCCATTGAACTGCTTCCTACAGCTAGGGCATAGAACATCAGAAAATCCTGCTGGATCAGGCCAGTGGCCCATCTAGTCCAGCATCCTATTCTCAGTGGCCAACCAGATGCCCATGGACCATGGAAAACCCATAAGCAGGGCCTGAGTGCAAGAGCACTTTCCCCTCCTGCAGTTTCCAGCAGCTGTTATACGGAAGCATACCGCTTCCAACTATGGAGGCAGAGCATAACCATCATAGTCAGTAGCCAATGATAGCCTTTTCCACAATTAATTTGTCTAATTCTCTTTTAAAGCCATCCAAGTTGGTGGCCATCCAAGCCTCTTGTGGGAGTGAAAACCATAGTTTAACTATGCACTGTGTGAAGAAGTACTTCCTTTTTTCTGTCCTGAATCATCCCACATTCAGCTTCATCGGATGTCCCCGAATTCTAATGTCATGAGAGAGGGAGAAAAAACTTTTCTCCACTTGTTTTCTCCATATTATGTATAATTTTTTACACTTCTAACATGTCAACTTTTAGTCGCCTTTACTCTAAACTAAAAAGCCCCAAATGCTGCAACCTTTCTTCAGAGGAGAGTTGCTCCGTTCCCTTGATCATCAGAAGGGCTGAAGTTTGGTGGTAAAGCATCTGCTTTGCATGCAGAAGATCCCAGGCTCAATCCCCGGCATCTCCTGGTAGAGCTGGGAACATCCCCAGTCAGAAATTCTGGAGAGCCACTGCCAATCACTGTAGACAGTACTGAGCTAGATGGACCAATGGTTTGACTCTGTATAAGGCAGCTTCCTATGTTGTTATGACAAGCAGAATTATTTATTTATTTATTTCCCACCCTTCCTCCCAGAAGGAGCCCAAGGCAGCAAACAAAAACACTAAAAACACTTTAAAACATCTTAAAAACAGAAGACTTTAAAACATATTAAAATAAAACATATTAAAACAGAACATATTTAAAAACACCTTAAAACAAAACATCTGAAAAATATATTTAAAAAACAACTTTAAAGACATCTTAAAAAGCAATTCCAGCACAGCTGCAGACTGGGATAAGGCCTCCGCCTAAAAGGCTTGTTGAAAGTGGAAGGTCTTCAGTAGGTGCCAAAAAGATAACAGAGGTGGCGCCTGTCTAATATTTAAGGGAAGGGAATTCCAAGGGTCGGTGGCACAAAACTAAAGGTCCGTTTCCTGTGTTGTGCAGAACAGATCTCCTGATAAGATGGTATCTGCAGGAGGCCCTCACCTGCAGAGCGCAGTGATTGACTGGGTATATAAGGGATAAAACAGTCTTTCAGGTATTCTGGACCCAAGCTGTATAGGGCTTTGTACATCAAAACTAGAACCTTGAACTTAGCCCAGAAGCTAATGGGTAGCAGTGCAATTCTTTCAGCAGCAGGGAGACTTGTTGATGATACCTGCCCCAGTGAGCAGTCATGTCACCGCATTTTGCACCAGCTGCAGCTTCCGAACCAACGTTCAGCGCAGCCCCACTTAGAGCTCATTACAGTAATCCAGCCTGGAGGTTTCCAGTGCATGGACAACAGTGATGAGGCTACCTGGTCCATAAACAGCCGCAGCTGTCTTTCCAACTGAAGCTGGTAAAAGGCATTCCTAGTCACTGAGGTCACATCAGCCTCTACCGACAAAGATGGATCCAGGAGCAGCCCCAAATTATGCAAAATAAGTAAACCTAAGCAAGTATTCTCGACTTGATCTTTTATAGAGGTTGCAACATTTTCCCCATAGAACTTAATTGAATTACCATACTCAGATGTGTTTATGTATTTTTAGCATACACATAACCCTCTTCTAAAATGTACTTGCCCAAAGCAGGCAGAGCGAGCAGAAAGGCCTGTGTGGTATATTGGAGAAAGTGGTTGGGCTTGGACCAAGCAGAGGATCTGGCTTCTATTTCCTGGCTAATCATAAAGCCCATTGGGATGCTTACTATCTTTCAGCCTAACTTACCTTGTTTGAGAAGAAAGCGATGTTCTTCTGCACCTTTGGAGGAAGCCTAGGTTAACAAAAAAAGTAACAGAAATGAATAGTGATATACTGTTGGCTATGCTTAAGTTCTCCACTTTGTTACTCAGGGGAGATAAATATGGCTTTATCACCTATCGGTGTTCAGAACATGCCGCCTTGTCCTTGAAGAATGGTGCCTCGCTAAGGAAAAGAAACGAGCCCTTGTTCCAGCTGAGTTCTGGCAGCTTTGGGCACTTCTTCTGGACCAGATACACTGACTTGGGTAAGCCAGCAACCATGTCAGGCCAGAGGGGTTTACGTCCTCCTCCAGCCCTCTGTTTTGGTGATGGTGGTGGTGAGTGCTTCGCTGTAGTGTCTCCCATTGAGTTTGTTACCATTACTGTTCGTTTACTTCACAGCAGGTTTCTTTCTATTTATTATCACTGATGGCTTGTTTAAACTATCACGGGGTCATCTAAAGTGGCTGGTTGCACACGCTTGCTCACTTTCTCTGGCCATTCACTGTTTTGTTTTCCTTGTTGATTATTTCAGTTTATAAGGCCTGTTTTTTACCCAAAGGGCCTCCAAAACAGCATACGCAGCAATAGAATACAATAAAAGTGTCTTGTGGTTGTGTCACAAGGCAAAAATGGGTCTAAGACTAAGAATATAATACAGGAAATAACAAAAGTGCAGCTGCATTTAGAACCTGCTTTATTTGTATTGGCAAACACAAAAAGTGCCTATACAAGCTAAGAGAATTCATACACGATTGCAGCTGCAAGAACATGTTACACAAAATATTGGAAAAACATTCAAATCCCAGTAATAACAGAATGGGAGGCAAAAATGTGTTGTATTGCAATAATAACTAAGCTTATAAGGTATATAAAAATAAAAGAAGGTAGGCAGGAACTTAGCAGAACTGGAGTTTATTCACTGACTAATGACTAATGGACTAGTAGAGTGCCTTCATCAGGTATTATAGGTACTTATTTGATGTGTTATTTTAGGATTAGAAAATACTATGATATTTAGTATAATAGCACTGTTATACAGTGAAATATGTCTTATGTATATATTTCTTATCAAATATATAATATGAAGCTGAGCTTTCTATAATACAGGAAGTGCATTGGACTGTGAAAGACCAACCAAATTGTGTTTGTATTTTGACAAATTTGTAGGGCAGTACAATATCTCCGAGAGGTCAGGTCTCCTGCTCCTCTGGTGCATTCACTATAGCTGCCCAATTGCCCTCCTTTTTAAACGATCTTAAACTGCACATTTTTTTGCCTATTAGTGAATTTCTCTGCTTTTTAATCCGGGAGGTAAGAAATGGGATCCTGTGCAAGTTTGCTGATCATTTGCATGCTTATTGCGTTCAGTGGGATTTACTCGCCCCAAAATAATGATTAGGATAGGTGAAACTGACCACAGGGGATGGGGAGGAGGAGGAGGGAGGGGAGGAAGGGCAGAGGGGAGGTGTGGGATGGGAGCAGAAAGGATGGGGAGGGGAGGGGGAGGACAGGTTTGATCATTTGCATGTTTATTGAGTTCAGTGGGATTTACTCCTGTGCAATCATGAGGAAGAAGGAAGAGGGGAGGGAAGGAGGAAGGGAGAGGAGGGGGAAGGAGGGGAAAGCCAGGTCTGATCACTTGTATGCTTATTGAGTTCAATGGGTTGAGTTAACCATGTAATCATGGTTAGGATAGGTAAAACTGACCATGGGGGAGGAGCAGAGGGAGGGAAGAGGAGAGAGAAGGAGAAAGGGAGGGGAGAGGGGAGCGGAAGGAGGGGGAGGGGGAAGGAGGGGATTGGAGGGGGAGGGGCAAAGGAAAGGCAGGGGAGGGCAGGTTTGATCATTTGCATGCTTATTGAGTTCAATAGTATTTATGCAATCATGCTTAAGATAGGTAAAACTGACCAGGGGGAGGGGGAGGGGAGGGGGAAGGAGGGGATTGGAGGGGGAGGGGATTGGAGGGGGAGGGGATTGGAGGGGAAGGAAGGGGCAAGAGGGAGGGGATAGGAGGGAGGGGATAGGAGGGAGGAGAAGGGAGGGTGGGTTTGATAAGTTGCATACTTTTTGAGTTCAGTGGGATTTATTTCTGTGCAATATGTTTGAAAATGGAAATGGACTGCCTTCAACTCGATCCCGACTTATGGCGACCCTATGAATAGGGTTTTCATGGTAAATGGTATTCAGAGGTGGTTTTACCATTGCCTTCCTCTGAGGCTGAGAGGCAGTGAGTGGCCCAAGGTCACCTAGCAAGCTTCATGGCTGTGTGGGGATTCGAACCTTGGTCTCCAAGGTCGTAGTCCAACACTGACCTGGGAGAGGGGCAGGGAGGGTAGGAGGAGGGGGAGGAGAGGAGATTGGCTGGGTTGGCACTGGGCAGAGGGAAAGCCCCTTTCCTTTCCAAAAGGAAAACATTGTGAACAGTATCATTGCTTTTCAGCATTTTCCCCGCCTTTTTATTCTACAGCAGGCACATGTAGCCTCCCACCCAAATTTAAACTAAAGCTGTCCCAGGCCATATCCACACTAGACCTTTATTTCACTTTGAACAGTCATGGCTTCTCTCAAAGAATCCTGGGAAGTGTAGTCAGTGAAGGGTGCTGAGAGTTGCTAGGAGACGCCCTGTTCCCCTCACAGAGCTTCAATCAGAGCATCTGACTGTTAAACCAGTCTGGCCACTGGAGCTCTCTCAGGGGAATAGGAGTCTCCTCTCAGCACCCTTCACAAACTACACTTCCCAGGATTCTGTGAGGGTAGCCATGACTGTCTCAAGTGAAATCAAAGTCTGGTGTGGGTGTGACCCCCTGATTAGCCAAGCCAAGCAGCTGGGAGTCTGGCTTTTAGAACACTGACAGTTGGTTCTTACTCAGCATGGCCAACGTTATCATAGGGTTCCAGCCAAAATTTATTAAATTAATTAAAAATCAGCCAGACATGTTTTTAACTTTTAAACTGCAGAAGATGAAGGGCAGTGTATGGCGCAAGGTCATTAACAGGATTACAGCTCCTCTGTGACCTTGGCTGATTTTTAATGAATTTCAACAGAGTATGAGAACTCAGAGAGAAAAAAGTCTAAAAGGGCTCTGGGGTTTTTCCTCTCTCTTTAGACTTTGAACTCTCGACTCTTTCTGACTATTTTGTTTATCGCCATGACAATTTACAGGGTTAAGCAAGCGTTTCTGAGTTCAGGACTATAATTTTTGTAAGGTTTTATTTTCAAATGAGCTTATGGGAAGGGGGGTATTTTCAATTTAACATTGCAGAATGTGAAAAATCCACACTGGCAATAGTATACTGCCACTCTTTATAACAAGTCATCATTGTGAATCTGTCAGTTGTGAACAACATCTTGCATTATATTATTCTTCACTGAATAACAAATGAAATGTAGTTTTGTCATTCAGAATTTATCCATTGTAGGACTCTCCCCAGGACTCCTCAGAGTATTCTCAACCCCCTCTTATTCCCATGGGCCCCATGGAGAACATGGGTGCAGTTTGGAGAAAAAGTGCTCAAATGGGGAGGCCTGGCAGACCAAAATTGGCCTGCGGGCTAGAGGTTCCTTAGCCCTGGCCTATCTCTCCCAGACCCTCCTGCAAACCAACTAACCATTCATAGCGTCTTCCTTCTTCTTCTCTGGTATGTTTGCTGCTACATTTCATCCCCCACGATCTTCTTTAAGTCCTCCTCCTCTGTTCTCCTCAGTGTTCTGTGCTGCTTATAAAGTGGAAATGGCTCCTCCTGCTCATTCCACACCTCTCCTTTCCTACCCCTGCCTCCTCCAATCCACCTGGGCTTCATTCCAGACATCTGGCATAAGTGGGGAGCCAAACTTGCGTCATTGTCCCTCCACAACTCACCACATTCATTTTCAGTTTTCTTGTTGTGCACATGGTTGAATATAGAGAAGGATGAATCAGTCCATGTCAATTTTGCATGTATTGATTGTCTGTTCAATTTCTGCATTAATCTATTTTTTTAAGAAAGACATATGAACAATTGGTATTTAAATACATATTCTATCTCAATGTATGCATTTCTAAACATACTTTAAATACACATTATTTTACATACTTTGGTGCGTTTTTGAGCTGAGAATTGTATCACAAGATCCGGAGACACACAAAATCTGAAGGATAATGTACTAGTACAAGAGGTGCGTATTAGAAATTCTCCTTCATTCCCAGTTGATTATGTTACGTAGTAACAGCTAGGGAACAGCTGCAGCACTGGGGGACAGGAGGAGACCTGCCCCGGGAGTTGGTACCTGAGCATCTGGGTGCTTGCTTGCTCGCTTCTCTGGGTTGCTGTCTCTCGAGACAGCTGAAGTCCCTAGTAAGTGCTGCTAGGACTGGGACCCCCTGCCTGACCCTGACTTTAGAGAGAGGCTGCAAGTCAATCTTGCAGCCTCTTGCATCAGCTCATGACTGGATCAGGGGGCATAAAAGCCTGGCTGCCCTTGGGGAGCCCTTTAGGGAGTCCTGAGGGCAAGAGCCCTGCCCCCTTCTATCTTTAAAAAAAAACCAATCTAGAGGAGATTGGTAGTGGGGAGGGTGTATGGTGCATGTGTAGTTTCTGTGCAGGCAGGGTGAAAGCCTGTGCAGTGAACTGAATGATAGCAGAAAGTTGTCAGATGCCTTCAGAGTAAGAGTCTGTAACTGGCAGAAGGCTGGCCCTCCCTGGGTGTGAGACGGGGGCGAGTAGATGTGCCCTGTGTGAAAGATATTAAGTGGGTCTGACTGTCCCCAATTCTCTCAGGGGCCTACTGGTATAACTGGATCAGGTAGGTATTGTTGGGTCCATATCAGGTGTTTAGGAGGAGTCTTAGTAAGGAGGAACATGGGTGATGCCACCCAGATCATGGGTAGAAGGAGGTATAGCCATGGGGAGGTGGTGAACGAGAAGATGAGGGCAAGGCTATCTACGCCTTGTTCCTCGCTCCCACTCCTCTCATGGATGGGTTCCTCATTGCTCATCTGCTGTGCTCATTGGCCTGTGTGTGTTGTTGTTTAATGCCAGATCAGTACACAATAAGACCACACTCATCCATGATTTGATCATGGATGATGGTGCCAATTTGGTGTGCATTACTGAGACGTGGGTGGGCGAGCTGGGAGGAGTTGATCTGACCCAGCTTTGTCCACCTGTATACATGGTGCAACACCAGCACAAGCTGGAAGGACATGGGGGAGGAGTTACTGTGATCTACAGAACTTCCATCTCTGTCACCAGGAAACCATTCTGTCTTGGAGCTGGCTGTGAGGGCCTGCACCTGGTGTCAGGCCAAGGTTACTACTGGTGTACTGTCCCCCCTGCTGCCCAACAGCTTCTCTGACCAAGCTGACATCAGCTCGTCGGACGGAGGCCATCTCAGCTGTGGTACTGGAGGAGCCCGGAACGATAGTCCTGGGTGATTTCAATGTCCATACTGAGGCTGCCTCGAGTGTTCCAGCGCGGGACTTCATGGCCTCCATAACAACCATGGGACTGTCAAGTTGTCACCAGCCCGATGCATAGGGCACAGCACACCCTCGATTTGGTTTTTATTCCAGATAGAGGAGGGGGTGTCCTGGAGATGGGGAGGTGGATGTCACCCCATTGTCATAGTCAGACCACTTCCTGGTGACGTTTAGATTTATGGCTAAATAAATAGGTGACCCTATTGAAGCCCTTGTCACCCTGTAGAACAGCGAGGTGCATTGGGCTCTTGACACGGTTGCCACCAAGTGCCCTCTTCGGCATTGTGGAGCCCAGTTTGCACCTTGGCACACCAGTGAGCTAAGGGCAATGAAACAAGCTGGATGACAGCTAGAGCGCAAGTGGTGAAAGACATGCTGTGAGGCTAATCGGGCACAAGTAAAACATAACCATGCCTACTGTGCTGTGATGAGGGCAACAAAGAAGACTCACTTCTCTGCCACCATCGCATCCTCAAAGAGCCGTCCAGTGGAGCTTTTCTGTATTGTCAGTGGTTGTTGACATCAACTCCAGGAGACCCTTCACTGGCTGTCAGGCCCAGGATGTGACTCAGGAACCAGACCAACGGCTGTAGTTAATTCGTGTTTTATTAGGGTAATGTCCAAACAAAGACTGCGTTTTCTCATGAAGCAATACAGGGATACAGGTCCTGCGGCATTGGGAGAAAGTTGACAGAGCAAGGGACTTCTTCCCGCCTGTTCTTTAAGAAGGGGCCAAACGGGCGCGCAATCTTTCGCTCCTCCTTAACTGCCCCTCAGATACTGCCCGCCTTCCCCCCCTTCTCTCCTGTCTTTTCAGCTGTCTGCGTGTGCGCGGTGAGGGGGGAAGCATCACCCCCTCCTCTTCTGAAGTTTCCGATTCCAGGATGGGGGATAGGGGAGGGGCTGATGGTAAACTGCCTCCCCGCTTTTCGGCTGTGAGCAGCCCTCCCTCTTTCCCCTCTTGCTCTGAGCCTGAAAGAGGGGGAGGCGTGAGAATGTCCAGGGAGGGCTCAGGCTCCCCGTTGCTAAGCGACCTTATCACTGGCAGTTCCTCTGTTTCGTCTTCGCTCCAAAGGAGGGAAGTTCCTCCCCCTTCCCTCTGCCATCCATCCGAATACTCTTCTCCCAACTCTCCGGGATCCAGCTCCCCGGGATTGGGACCCCAGCTCTGCCTTCCGACACTGGCCCACTGTGAATTATTTGCAAGGCACTTTGAGGTAAAGCTGCTTTCTTCTGCAGCAATCTTGACACCCCATCCACGTTCCAATGAGGTGTCCAGTGCGACGTCTGCCGATAATGCGGCCAGCAATGTGTCCTCTTGACCCTTGCCCTTCTTGGCTTATTAAAGCTTGCCGAGGGGGATTGACTGAGTGGATCCAGGGTATGGTCAATGCACTGTTGTGGGAGGGAGTGGTTCCAGCCGCCTTGAAAGAGGCAGTGATCCGACTGCTCCTGAAAAAGCCCACCATGGACCCATTGGTCTGCAACAACCAGTGACTGGTCGCAAATGCGCCCTTCTTAGGGAAAGTGATTGAGAGAGTTGTGGCACAGCAATTGCAAGTACTCTTGGATGAAACAGATTATCTTAACCCATTCCAGTCTGGGTTCAGGCCTGGTTATGGGAATGAATAGGCCTTAGTTGCCCTGATGACTTTTATTTGGAGAAGGACAGGGGGAGTGCAATCCTGTTATTCTTACTTGATCTTTCAGCAGCTTTTGATACCATTGACCATGGTATCCTTCTGGGCTGACTTGGTGAGATGGGTATCAGAGGCACTGTTTTACAGTGGTTCCGATCCTACCTCCAAGGTCATTTTCAGAGAATAGCATTGGGTCATTGTCTTTCAGCCTTCTGGCAGTTGTGCTGTGGGGTGCCGCACGGTACCATCTTGTTCCCCATGCTGTTTAACATCTATATGAAGCCCTTGGGAGAGGTCATCAGGAGATTTGGGGCAATGTGTCAGCAGTACACTGACAATACCCAGCTCTGTTTCTCTGTAACATCTGAATTGGAAGAGGCCATGCAAGCCCTCGACTGGTGCCTGGACTCACTGGTGAGTCTGAATACCAGCAAGACGGAGGCACTCTCAGTTGGTGGTTCTCGAGTTTGGATAATTGGTCAGTTTCCTGCTTTGGACGGGGTTGTACTCCCTCTGAAAGAGCAGGTTCATAGTCTGGGAGTGCTCCTGGATCCATCATTGTCACTAGAGGCCCAAGTGACCTCAGTGGCTAGGAGTACCTTTTACCAGTTTCAGCTGTTAAGACAGCTGCAGCAATTTCTGGACCAGGATAGTCTGACCATGGTTGTCCAAGCACTGGTAACCTCGTGGAGCTGCCTTTGAGGCTGGTCCGGAAGCTGCAGCTGGTGCAAAATGCAGTGGTGCATCTGCTCACTGGGACAGGGTATCACCAACATGTCACCCTGCTGCTGAAAGTATTGCACTGGCTACCTATTAGCTACCGGGCTAAGTTTAGGGTTCAAGTTTTGGTGAACAAAGCCCTATATAGCTTGGGACCAGGATACCTGAAAGACCGTCTTATCCCTTTTATACCCAGTCGACTGCGCTCTGCAGGTGAGGGCCTCCCGCAGATGCCATCTCATCAGGAGATCTGTTCTGCACAACACAGGAAACAGACCTTTAGTGTGGCAGCACCTACTCTTTGAAATTCCCTCCCCTTAAATATTAGACAGGCGCCATCTCTGTTATCTTTTCAGTACCTACTGAACACTTTCCCCTTTCTACTCTTCAAGTAGAGACCTTATCCCAGTCTGCGTCTGTGTTGGAATTGCTTTTTAATATGTTTTTAAACATTAAAAAAGATGTTTTTAAAGCTTTTAAAAAATGTTTTTAAAGATGTTTTGTTTTAATATGTTTTTAATGGTTGTTTTGTTTTAATATATTTTATGATGTTTTAAAGTGTTTTTGGTGCTTTTGTTTGCCACGGGCTCGTACTGGGAGAAAGGGTGGGATATAAATCTAATAAATTAATAAATAATAATTACTTAACTCCCTCAAAAGTGTGTGGGGGGGAGAGAGGGGGGGAGGCATAGTTTGGCTCTTTACTGCTCCTGTTTGGGCTACTTACTGTTCCTGTGTTTTTCTTTGACCAACATTTGCACTTTGTCTCTCCTGGTACCAGATTCCAGTACAGAGGAGTCTTCCCCAGCTCCATTAAAAAGCAAATACGAAACCATGGATTTCGACAGCCTGCTGCAGGAGGCCCAGGAAAGCCTGCATCGGTAACAGCCTTAACCTTTGAGGAATACCTCAATACCTCAGTCAAGGCACTTCCAATATGTTTACGTTTTCAAAGAAATGATTAAGTATACAACAAGAACGAGAGAGAGAGAGAGACTGCTGTCCCTTTAAATTGATGTTTACATTGAACAAGCTGCTTCTGTCTGTGAGTCCCCATGGTGTTGATGTTCCACTGCCACACATTAGTATCTTTGCTTCTGACTGGTTGTGTTAGGATGAGCCTGCAAAAGCCTCCTGTCCCCTTCTTATCCACCCCTTTCCCTCTTCCCCACTTCCACCATGGAGTTGTAGCTTTGTTCACCATGACTTTTTTTTCTTTGTCTGTAGTGTGTGATGATGAAATTGTTAATTGTGAATAGAATCAGGATTGTAAACTAATTTTTAATAGAAGAAAGAAATATATACTTATAATGTATTTATGGCTCAGATGTACTGTAATTCAGATTTATTGTACCGCTTCCTTGATTTTTAACTATGCACTGTAATGAGGCACTTGCCCCTCAGCAGATGTGGCCCATCCAGAAGAATGCCCCTTCAATTGGTGGCTCAGTTGAAATTCATTTCCCCTCCCTGGTGGAGCATTCAGCCCTGCCCTTGATGAATCAAGGTGTTGCTGAATGAGGTTCTGCTATTGCCATATAAACCATTCTTTCCATTTGTATGGACTGAATTCTGGGATCGCCCCTTCGCAATTGTTGACGCCATGAGACACAGCATGCTGTGGTTCCACAGTCCAGGGCTGGCTCTGGGTTTATAGGAATGTAGGTCTCAGATGGCAACTTTTTGAGAGTAAAATGGGGGGGAGGTGGGAGAGAGGAAAAGTTTGTAAAGGTAGGGTGTGCATTTCTCCCTTCTTTATGCTGGATTGGCAGTGGTCACAAGGTAGTGAAGCTCCATATGCCTTCCAAAGCAGGGAAATGATACTGTACATTAAAAAAGGCCAAAGACCTATCTAGTTCAGCATCCTGTTTCCCACTATGGCCAACCAGACACAGCTGGGAAGTAGAGTATGATGGCAATGGGCATCCCTTGCTGCTCTTCAGCAGCTAGTACTCAAGAGGTAAAGAGCCTCAAATCCTGAAAGCTACATATAGCCATCACGACTAGGAGGCATTGATAGGCTTATCCTCCAGGAGGCTAAGTCTATGGTGAGACAGAATGTTTGAGAGCCACCCCCAGAAGGAATATGCCAAAAAGTTCCTTAGCATTGCATATACTATGTAATGATAGCAGTGGTTGTTTCATGAGGTCTCATTAAACACGATGTGGGAGTTTGAGGTGGAGGAACATGGAGTAATTCCTTCACAGTCATACATCAGATCACTAGTAGCCTCAGGAATAGTTTTTTTTACCCATCTGGTCACCTAACCAAAGCAAAATGTCCTGTCTCATGGGCAATACCTAACAGAAAAGGGTCAAAGGATTCCTTGCACCTTGGGCTGGGCATAAGCTCACAGCTAGCTAGTAGCACATGGCTCATCAGCTGAGCATCCCTGCCCCATTTTGAACACTACTCTCCTTATGAGTGGAATTGAAGAAGCCATAAAACATACAGTCATTGCTATAAACTCTGTGAAATGACTTCCCCACACTCCCTCTCTCCCACTCGCTATCAGGAAAGACTTGGGTGTCACTGCCTATTTGTTGTGGCCATTCCATTTGACGTCCTCGTGGCTCTGATCTTGTGCCCTGTTTTCTTCCTCCCACCCTTTCTTCACTGGCTTCTCATGGATTCACAAACATGGGCAGAGGATGTGTGCAAGCCTCCTGCTCAGAAAACTGAATAAACGACACTACACACAACTGCCACAGTTGTTACATTCTAAAGCAACTAGGAACTTGCCACAGTATACTGTGCTAAATGCAGAACTTGTAGTATCACTGCTTTTGTGCTGTACTTTGAAGTAATGTCCAGGAACTTGAGAGGCAGACCAAGAAACCAGCAGATGCACCAAGAGATAGCATTTTCTGGTGGGGACCAAATAACTTTACTAAGACCTTCATTAGTCACCATGTCTTTGGTTTATTTTCTACAAAAAGGCAAGACCTCCAGCACTCAGCCATACCATGTAGATAGAATACAACAGCCTTAATTCTGCCAATAGATAGGTTATCCTCTCTTAAGGTCTCTCTGGCATTGGCCTGTCTTCGATTTAAATGGAAAGGCACAAATTGTCGAAGACCTTGGCAACTGCTTGGCTTAGGTCTAACTCTTGTCATCCAAAGGTTTATCTGCCTGACTCAGTAAGAATCACAGAAACATGGTGTCAGAAACACCATGAATGAGGTCAAGGAGTCAGCTACATGTTATCACATAATATTTGACAGTTTCTGTCTTTTCATGTGGAGCTTTTATAACAACAGTACTTTTTCACATGGTAATGTCACAATTTCACGTTGTTGACAAAAATCATTGTCACTGTATTGACTGCTTAAATGTTGCTTGCACCACCTTTGTTTAGAAACTTACTAATAGATTACAAGGCTGTTAGATCCTCCCTTGATCAGCCCACAGCAAGTCTGTCCCAAACAAAGCATCTGCTATTGACAAGTGCCTCATTGTAGCTCTGCCTTTTTCTGTCCTAGTATTTCCTCACCACAATGATGTTTACATGTGATTGCTATAGAGCTTACTGTAGAATGTACATAGCGACACATTTAGGGTGGGTAGGACTGTTGTGTCCTGTCCTGTGCTGTACTGATGTTTTCAGAGAACAAGTGAACAGAAAACAAAAACAAAAACCAGTGGTAACCACCCCAACAACCAGTAAGTGGAATTCTTCCATCTCCTGGCTTGGTTGCAAGGGTAGATCAAAGTTCACAGCTGGCTTTGGTCAGAGAGATGGAAAATGCATCAAATTTTAAGCATGTTGAAAGTGTGGAATGCAGCTGCGGAGGAGGAGGAGCTGTTCTGCTATCTAGAATGAGCTGCCTTCAGTGTAGAGTACTTGCAAACATGGGTTTGTACTTAATCTAGTTGTATATTTCAAGTTACTTTCAAGAGGCTGGACTTGCCAATGATATTAGAGCATGCAAGCGCATGCAAGCGCATGCATATTGAGGAGGGAGGAAGATCCTGTAACGCACATGGCCTCTCAAACCTAGGTGTAGGGAGAGGTGCAATAAGTGGTCTTTGTGTTGCCTGAAGCCTATAAAATATTTATTTTATTTTATTTTTTGCAAGAAACTTCACGAGGACTTTATGCAATACGCACACATGCACCAACGCACACCTGCATAGGGGAAAGGTAATGGCGGGGCACTGAGCCCCTCTGACAGCAGCTGGCCCCAGCAACAGCTGTGAATCCATTACGGTTGAATGTAGAACCTAGCAATATGGCTTGAAAAGCACACACATCTAGCGCTGGTTACACAGGGGGAACAGCAGTGTGAAAAATCTTGGCTTTTACGTACACTTTCCATAGTTTGGAAAGTTGCTCCATGTACTATGGGAGAGGACTTTAGGCTGCTAGTCTGTATCAGAGTATATTCCTGGAGGGACAGATTACCCTCAAGATCCTTCATTGTGCAGAGCAGCAAACTGCAGTGTCACATGCACACTGCAGGAAGTAGTTCTGAGATGCTGATGGCAAAAAGCTCGATTTTGCACAGCACAGGAATTGTGGAGGTCCTGTTTTGGACCCACATGTCAGATCAGCATGGTGGATCCTTTTATCACATAACTTGTGGCTCACCAAACCACACTCAGCTGCCAGCCAGCTAGAGGCTTGATAAGCCTCTTTGTGCTTCCTGTCTTGAACAGGGTGGAGATCAGAGTATCTTGCAGGCCTCAATAGATGGCTGGTGTGCTGTGGCCAGCTTGGTGGGTTCTGCAGTCCTGGTCATACTATGGGGACAATAGCAGGCTGTGGAGTGGGGTGGCAGCACTCATCTGATCTCCCTGCATCTGAGCCACTGCTGCTTACCAGGAGGAGCAAGGCAGCAGGGTGGACTGGCGGAGCCAATATGGCACTCCTGCCGGTGGATTTGCACTGCACCAACCTCCCTGCTGCCTCACTCCTCCCCCTCTCCTTTGCGGTAAGCAGCAGTGACTTAGCTGTCAGGAGGACAGGTGAGCATTGCCACCCCACCACGTTATCTGCTATTGTGTCGGGAGCTACCTTGGAAGCCCCTAGTGCAGTCCTCACTTATGTATGGAGCCACTATATGTCTACAGCCTGTAGAACTCCATTCGGAGCTGGGAAGGGGAAAGAAAAGGTTATTCCTTCTTTAGGACTGGGGAATTAACATGAGCTCTACATTTTGCTATAGCCATCACTGCCGCTACCATATTTGGGCAGATTTCAATCTTGGTGCAGTTCAGCTCATTTTGACTTCATAGGAGGCAGCAGGTCGAGGCCCTCTGGCTAAGAAAAATGGCAGAGGGCTGCCTATCAGCTAGAGAAGGACATTCATTACCTTAAGGTCGCTTCCTCTATCCCATTTAGAAAGAGCATGCTCCTGTGCTTCTCACCACCACCGTAGACTTTTGCAAAGTCTGTCTAATTTACTCCCATGTTCTTTCTTTTCTTAATAATATGCATAAAGCCAACAGCCCCCATGTTCAAGGGGTAGGCCGAGCCATAACAATGAGTAGCAGCAGAATAAACCAAGCCCTTGTGAGATCAGGTGAGAAACCAAAAAAAGGGGGGGAAATCATTTTCCAGGGTGTTTCGGAACAAGAGGGTGTATTAAGAAAGGCAATCATGAGGGAGACATTTATATTTTGAATAAACAGAATTATCTGTATATATGTAGGGGTGGGTGTGGGTGTAGGTGTGATTGAAAGAGAAATTCCTCCTAACTTTTTTTAAAAATTAGGAAAAATACCTTAATGATAGGAATAAGTCATAAGCCATTTCCTTAGCCTTGGCCCTTTTAATAATCATCTTTTTATGTGAAACATAAATCTGTGTTGCGAAATTCAGCATCTGGACAAAGAGGCAAACACTAGCATCAGAAAAAGACTGCATGCGGAAGAGCTTGGGTTCCAAATGTTAACTGAAATATTCATCCCATCTTCTACCTCCATGAAACTCTCATGTCAGCTTTGTCTTGTGTGTCCATGATTAGCATCTTATTTTCTCAGTAGCCCATGTCAAAAAGCCTTAGAGGAATCAGAGAGTGAGGACTCTTTTATTTTCATTTGTCAGGTGAAAATAACAAGGCCTTATCTGTAGCTGAGCATTTCCTCAATTTGTTCTTACAGCAGGGTAGTCTTTTTGTGACACACTTTAGCAATATAAGGATTCAAAGCCTTCTGCTTTCCATTCTTTTCTTTGTTGAAGATGCTGCAAAGAATTGTTTGTTTAGGCCTCATTCTCATTTGCATACTTTTTGACAATTTCCCCATACATCATTTTTATGTGACTACTGGCTCACTCATAAAAAAAATCATGTATGTGTGATTGTAGGTACCTCCTTGCACTTAAGGCACAATGCATCCTTTCCCCCCAAATAACCTGGGGGTTTATGCTTTCCACATTTTATAGCTGGAAGTCTACCATAAGCAATGGATGAAAGAAATGTACTAGAAGTGAGCAGCTATGATGAAGTAAAACTAATTTATTCTAGAATAAATGCTACAAATATGTAACAAGTACACAAGCATTACTGCATGTGAGGCACCTTAATGAAGTGATATCAATGGTTAGGTTGTCACTGACAATCTGTATCTGAGCTTTCCATGTGATTGAATGCATCTCCATACACTACCTACACATGGAAAATTAACATGTCAGGAAGAAGGTAATGTGTAGAATCTCAGTGAAAACTAGACTGATATCTCCCAGTGTTAAGGAGCAAGATATCCAATTCTGGCTTGTGAATTTCTGGGGAAAAAGACAGCAAAGTATATTGTCACCCTAATATTAAATTTAAGATCAGTGAGGCAGACGACAATATACCACGTGCATCAGCCTTAGGCTCTCTGTCCTTGGAATGCATGGCATATGACAAGTGATGGGGAACCTGTTGGACTACAACTCCCATCATCCCTGACCATTGCCCATGGTGGTTGGGGCTGATGGCAATTGGAGATCCCCCTCCTTGGCATATGTCACCCCAGGCTATGATCCAATGTGCACACCAAGCTCTGCAAAAACAAGGAATGCTCTGTTTTCTTCATTGTTCGGGAATTCTGCTTTTCAAAGCATTTCACAACACTGAAGAGAATGGGTAGCCCAGTTTGCACTGAGCTCTATGTGCATAAGAATGCACCAGAACCACTGGACTGGAGGGCTGAATTTTTCAAAGGGTCATTTTACATTGAAGTTTTTTTTAAAATGTCTCAGAAACATTTCCCATTTCCTCATGGAAGAATTTATATATGAAGTAAATAGCAAGACAAACCCCTGGAGAGTCTAGTTATAATATAGCCCTTGGTGCTTGAAGAGGCATTATTTATTAGGAAGGTGAAAAAGAATGAATTAATACCACTGATTGCGGCGTGTGTTTATGAGTGTATGTGAGCCAGAGAGAGTGAAGGAGACTAAATTGATGCATTTCTTAAGAAAGGTATAAGAATTTCACCTAAAAGAGGGGTACATTTGCTATGTTATTTATAAATAAAAACTAGATTTTATCTTTTTTGTTTTTTGTTTTGAAGAGGACACTGCTAATAATTAGAAGGAGCCAGTTCAGGTTCTCTTTTACATGTATTAACTAAGTGGTAACTTACTACTTGGTAAGTAAAAGCAGCAGGATTGACCCCTTTCATAATCGATAAAATCAAGTTTTTCGTTTGCAGTTTTTTTAAAAAAAAATAGTAGAGGATTTTTATATTTCACTTAATCCCCACATTCTGTTGTGTCCTTATTTATGTATTATACTTTAACCTTAATTGGCATAGATTCTTATGCCTCTCCCTTGTTACTGTCATTTTTTAAAGAAATATTTCTTTCTAGTGTGATTTCAATGTCTACCTTCTAAATGAGAGAACGTTTTCTTGTATTTTTACATTGTCAGATTCTATAGTTTCGTAGATGATTTAACCAAATTGCTCAATGTATTCTCTATATCTATCTGGTGGGTATACAAAAGTTCTATTTTAAATTGTGTAAATACTTCAGAACTGGCTTCTTTTTGAAACTCCCATGCTGTGGAGTTACTTGTTTACATCACAAAGACTGTAGAATCTCTACATTCATGTACTGTAAATAGTGAAGTGATCTGCCTATAAATAAATAAATAAATCATAACAAATATACTATGAAGTCCAACATGTCCTGCTTGCTTAAGACTCTGTGTGTGTGGAATTATGTGTCCCATTTTTTGGAGGCTTTCTGTTCCAAAAATAATTGCATCCATGGTAGCAGTCCAGTGACCCTTAGACCTATCCTAGATCCTTTTTACAAATATAGGTCTCCAAACCACAGAAAGGCACCAGCTACCTTGTGGTTTCTAACAGAGATTCAGGCTCCAGGTTAAGTCCACACTGCTTTGAGGATGATTTTACATAATTCCCATGTTTCATTGGGAAATAGCAGCACTCAAATCTGTGGCTGAGTGCAATTGACTTCAGTGCTGCTCAGAACACTGAGTGGATTCAGCCAGAGAGCCATCGTTACAGCTCCATCATTGTGGGCCTCACCCAGCCTCCATGATAAGGTAGTGTGTTTGTAGGAACAAAAATGCACCAGTCCTAAATTGTTTCAACGCTCTTGCCTAGACACATTTGTTTTCAGGGGAAAGGGAACTACTTGCAGTCTTTGCTTCTTGTGCCCTTTTTGCGTGTCAATAGCTCACTGCAATTAGATGATTAACACTATAAAATTACAAAGCCAAAATCAATATCTCCATCATAGTAACCCAGAGTAAAATGAACTAGTAATAAGATCTCTGTTAACCATGGGCTACTTGCAGAAAGCCTTCCTGAAAAGAAAAACCTTTCTCTTCTGAAGAATAGCAGGCCTCTCCGGAAATGTGCTTTTGGCAGATAGGAACAAACATTGTAAAGGCCTTGCTTTGTCTGTTTTTAAAGTTTTTTGTCTTCCTTTTCATGGAAGTTAACCAGTTGTTTTTAAGGTATATTGTTTATCCTGTCTTCTCTTTAAATCAGGCGTTTTGTATGTTATTTTCACAAAGAGTCCATGTCACTGGTACTGAGCTAGATAGTACCAAATGGCCTGATTCAGTATAAGGCAGACTCCTTAGTTCCTAAAAGAGGAAAGAGACCCAAGGACCACAGTGACTCCGAAATTTATTTATGTATTTTATTTACAACATTTATATACCGCTTTATTGTAAAAAACCTCAAAGCGGTTTACAGAAGGAATTAAAACAATGACATTATTGGCAAAAACAGTTAGATAGGTATTTAAAAACATTCAAAATAATAAAACCGACAAGTTAAAAACAGATAAAAAACATAATACAGTAGGGCCCCATTCATACGGCAGGTTAGGTTCCAGACCTCTGCCGGAAAGTGAAAACCGCCGAAAAGCGGATCAGCTGTAGCGTGGGGGTCTCAAACCTAATCCACTGATCGCACCAGAGGAGGAGATGATCAGATCTTCCCCTCCTCAGGCGTGATCAGCTCAAGCAGGAGTCTGATCGCACCAGAAGAGGAGAAGATCAGCTGTAGCACGCTACAGCTGATCTTCCCCTCCTCCGGCGCGATCAGCTGGATTGGGGGAGTCTGATCACGCCAGAAGAGGAGAAGATCAGCTGCAGTGCGGGGAGCTCCAGCCCCCCTCCAGCTGATCACCCCACTGGCGCCATATTAGCAGAACTCTGAAAAGCGGGGCTCCGAGAAGCGGGGCCCTACTGTAGCTTCAACATGCCTGGGTAGGCTTGCCTAAACAAAAATGTTTCGAGCAGGTGCCAAAAAAGAGTACAATGAAGGCAACTGCCTAATGTCAATAGGCAGGGACTTCCAGAGCATAGGTGCTGCCACACTAAAGGATCCATTTCTTACAAGAGCAGAACAAGTACACTAACTTCAGCCCCCGGGTCAGGTTGTGCTGTATGGGGATTTCTGTAACCTTGGCTGACTGGCTGCCAGGATTTTTTTTAGTTTTGGTTAGGAAACCTGACTGGTTGTGGGATGCTGAGTTTTCTGCCTTACTCATAAGAATCTTGTGGTTGGTATGGTATTGCATTTAAGAAATCATCACTGTCTTTGGTTTTCCTTTTTCTATTTGCATTTCATTTACTTTTAACCTCACTCCCTTACATCCATAAAAGCAACAATAGTAATTCCATGTGCTCAGCTCTACCCCCTTAAACCCACAGATGATGCACTTTCTTGGTTGCGTGACAGCTTGCTTCTTGCCCAATAGTGGTAAAAGATAATTCACATACTGGGAAGTGTGGCTTCAATTGCTGTTATTCCCAATCTACTGCCTGTGAAGGTAGACCAAACCATGTATGTTTTCTCTCTGGCAATTATTACTCACTGGAATTGGGTTGGCTGTCAAAGTGAGTTTTATAGCAGCCCAAATGGTAGGCAGAAAAGGGTAAAAAATCTTCTTACTCTTACTCATTTCTCAAACCTCTCTCTACAAGGGTCAAGTCTGTAAAGATGCTTGGAGCAACCACATTAAAAGGCAGGCAGGGCATCTCAGGCTCAGGGTTGCCAACCCTGCTTTGATATGGATATCTTTGCAGAGGATCCCTAGTCAAGCCTTACCTACAACACAATTCTAACCATATCTACTCAGCAGTACGTCCTGTTGAGTTCTATGAGGCTTCGTCTCTTAATAAGTGTGATAGAATTGCAGCCCTCAGGGGCATCCATCTTTACTCCTGAGCGCTTCCAGCTAACATCTCCACAACACTAGGTTCCCTTCTTCCTACAATGGTCTTCTGGTGACTTGCCTGGCCTGAGGGCACTTAAACCCTTCCTGCCAGAAGCAAGTAGACTAGATTACATGTTGCCTACCCAGACTCCCTAAGCAGGTGAGAAGGAATTATCTTGTCACTTCAGCTGGACCTGGGAACACCCTCATTTAGCTAAGATTTCTATCATAATTTCCAATTTTTTTTTGAGTGGTATGCTCCAAGCAACTGTGGTTGATGCTTAATGACATAACTGGGCCTGCCCCCTGACATCACTCAGGATTTCCCTGTGACATCACTAGGGCCCACCCCTGAAATCTCAGAGTTTGGAATGCTTCTGACCTGGCAACCCTAGTTCATAGTGCCAAATACATGGAAGCAGTTTTTTAAAAAAGAAGAAACAAGAAGATCATACAGCTTTCCATTCACTTAGGAACATAGATAGTCACTGTGGCTTTTGAATTCACGGCAGACAGACAAAAATTTGGAATACCTCCTTGCTGAAACATGGCAGTACAAGGCACACATTAGCAATCCTGTGTCCTTGAGCTGTGGCTGCCGGAGTTCTGTAAGGAGTATGCCCAGGACGTACTAAATGCAGTGCATGAGTCCAAGGTCTGCACCTCCTATCCTGTGTTCAAGGTTCATGCCAGGTTGCCAACAGACAGCTGCCAGTTCCACTGCACAGTTAAGTCCCTTGCTGCCTCCTCAGAAGGAAAAGCCTCCTTGGAAGCCCAAAGAGCCTGTCAGAAAGAAAGAAGGATGATTCCCTGCGATTTCTGCCTAGAGAAGCCTCACTCAGCGGAGAAGATGTGTCTGACTTGTGAGGCATCCCTGTGCTGGGCCCACCTGAAGAAACACAATTCAAAGGCCACCCAGAGGGACCATGCCTTGGTAGCTCTCAACACTGCTGGGGCCCAGGAGGAGAAGAAATGTCTAGAGCATGCAAAGCTGCTGGAGTGCTTCTGTCAAGACGACTTGGTGTGCATATGGTGCTCCACCACAGGCTCCCACAAGGGACACAGCATTGTCACCCTGAAGGATGAGTATGACAAGCAGATGGTAAGAGGCTTCAGCTAATTCTGGGCATGACACACTCCCAAGAGGTTCTTCAGTTAAACATAGTAGATCAGAGAAACTGGTGTCAGAATGCGGAAGGAAGGATCCTTCAAGACTTTGAAGTATTTGGGGGAGAAAACAAAAAACATCAAATTGCCTTCAAACATCAAATAACTGTCAAAGCCTGATAATGCAGAATGCAAGGAAGTTAGACTTGTGGGTCCCGCTCCCCCCGGAGTGAGGTATGCATTTCTACAGATAAATACGTGCTTAGAGGAAGGGCTGTAGCACAATGGGAGAACATGTGCTTTGCATGCTGAAAGTCCCACATTCAATCTCCAGCATTTTCAGGTAGGGTTGGGAAGGGCCCGGGTCTGAAACCCTGGAGGGCTGCTGCCAGCCAGTGCAGCCAATACTGAGCTAGAGGAACCAATGCGCTGCCTCAGTATAAGGCAGCTTCCTGTAGTCCTTCTTAACCATACCTGTCTATTACCAATAATAGAACTGTTGATTCAACAGAGACACGTTCTGAGACTCTTCTACTTCTGGCTTCAGGTGTGAAAGCTCTTTTGACACCAGTTTTCTCTTCTTGCAGTATTTTTTGTGCCTTGAAGGAATTTGCTGGATGGTGACGAACATGGCCTGCCTGACTCATGATGGGGAAGGATCAGTCAGCAAGTGAGGGCGGGAAAGAATAAAATCATTAGCAGTGGAATATTGGGGGTGGGGGCAGAATTTCAATAAAGCAGTATGTTTTTCTCCCATAGCTGCCCTCCAAGTTATTCAGGGCCCTTGCCCACCAGCCCCAATGTACTTTCTCCATCAACTTCATTTCACATGCTCCCAGGTAACTCCGCACACCAGCCAAGCACGCAGTTCCAGCCACCCTCAAAGGCTGCATACCTTTAGTCAACCTCCAAACCCATATAGCTCCATGATCCAGCCAGTACTAATCAATCCCAAACCAAGAGAGACCCGGCCAGGCCCTGCTTTGCTCCCCGCTCCTCCCCGCCTCCCAGACATGACTTCCAGGCATGAGCAGCATAAGTCTAGGATTAGCAGGGTTTTTTCCTAATACAATTCTTGCGTTTTCAATAGGTGCAGGTCAAGCAAAATTCCAGCGGGTGAAGCTTTTTCAACCATAGATGCACCTGCCGGGGGGGGAAAGTTTCCCCGCTTGATTTCTGCTAAGCTGCCATACAGAGGTCAAAGGCAGAGGGGCTCTTCCAGAAGTAGTATGAGAATGATGTCTGTCCCAATCTCCTTGACAATGTGGAGGGGCTTGCTCTGGAGTCTCTTCTAGTATGGGGAATCTTTCCAAGATGGGCGAGAACAGAGGAAGAAGCTCTCTGACTGAGTTAATGGGTAGACCTAGATGTGATGGCTGAAGGCTTGTGTCTTTAAACACAGGTCACTCCAAACAGTTCTAAAGCATGGGGGAGATGTTTCAAGTGGCAGCTGGTGAGGGGCACTGAATCATTCCTGTACTCACTGCTTTCCCCCCTGCAACCTCTCTCCTCCCTGTTACTCCCTGTTTTTCTTCTGACCAGGCTCCAAGACCAGAAATAAGACCAGATATAAGAAAAGAGCGTGGGGGAGGCTTTGGGGAGTGGGTGAAAGGAGAGGGTGGTTCAGCACCTCCCTCCTGCCAAGTGCTTCTCTGCTTGAGATCTCCCCCCGCTGACTAGCATTCGAAGCCAACATGAGCCTGCTTTCATCATGTTTATTTTCTCCCTATCAAAGCAGCCTTCCTAGTTTCCCATTAATATTTTTAAATGCTTAGTTAAAACAGCACATTTAAAGCCATTTAACAAAAGTCTTTAAGACCGCCATCCATAGCATGCCTGATTGTGTGTTACTCAGGGAAGAGACAAGAGAGGAGGGACCACTGGCCAATCCTTTGCCTGCAGAAGATCCTAGTTGCAATTCCTGGCATCTACATTTAAAAGGATCCAGTGAGGGGAAAGACCATCTGCCTGCAAACCTGGAGAGCAGAATGGCCAGATGCAAGAGAGGATAGGGCTCCTGCCCAGAGTTGGCCTGATCATGAGCCCATGGGTGGATCAGGTGGCGGATGTGGGAGTGTGTGTGTGTCAGATTGTGCCTGCCATCTGATGCCCATGAGTATTGTGGCTAGTCCGGTCATCACCCACTTTGTGCTGCTTAACTGCAGTGGCGGTCCCCCTTCTGCTGCTGCCACTTCCATCTGCCATGTGCCACTTCCCAACCAGCCACAGAGCGTAGCCACCACTCCTGCAAGGAAGCAGCTGGCAACACTCTTTGGAGCACTGGAGGATGATGGGTCGGTCACTGGCCTATCCACCTGCTGCTCAGGTACTAGTCTGCCGTGGGACGAAGGGGTCCTTCCTCCTCAAAGTGAGACATTACAGTTGTGGTAGCCACAGAGTCCAGCTGTGCCACTGCTGTTTTGCAAAGTGATGGCAGTACAGTCAATTTCTACAGTCACCTCAACCACAATGCCCCTCTCCAAAGAAGGATCCCTTCCTCAGAATGTGGCATTGAGGGGTAAGGATGGCTCTGGAGATCCTGCAAGGAGGCAGAAGGACTGGGTAGCAGAGGAGGAGACAACAGCTGCAACCCACCTCAAGCAGCACAATGTGGTAGCTGTGTAGAGAAGGGGATTTCCGCTGGTGTGGCTTGTCGTGCAAAAAAGTCATATCCGCTTTTGCAACAGGCCACCCTACTGGAGAGCCACTGCCTGGCAAACAATCCTGGACTAGATGAGCAAATAGTCTGATCTGGTATAAGGTGGTGAGTAAGGCTGCAATCCTGTACTAACATACCAGGGAGTAAGCCTCACTGAATTCAGTAGGCCTTCCTTTTGCGTATCCGCAAAAAAGATTGCTTTGTAAACCCTGTTGAACTTAGTGAGACTTAGGCTGCAGTCCAACCCCCCAAACTGCTGCGCTGCGGGCAGGATTTAGATGGAGCAGAGATTGCTGTCTGCCCAACCCAAAACATCTCCACCAGCCTCTGCCCACAGAGTGACACCAGCCTTGTTCCTCTGGCATGGAGCTCTCTGTTCAAAAGTGCTGGAGGGATTTCCGCTCTGTAGTGCAGGGCGGGGAGGGGCAGAACCACCCCAGGATCTGGGCCTAATCACTATGCCAGCTCCAAGCTCCAAGCTGGCGTAGTATGGAGCAGGATTTTGCCTGGTCCTTGCCTTCCACCCTGGCCAGCCTGACTGGCAGGACAGCAGATGCAGCAGTGGCTGTCACACCCTCTGCTGCCCTTTCAGGGATAGGATTGCCTTGTCACTGACTGATTGCCCTAGGGAGTGCTGGACTCTTTTTTACAAGGACTCTTTGAACTGAGCAATGACCTTAAATCAACAGTGGACACTGCCTGTTCATAATCTGAAGTTGCTTCATCTCTGTGCTTTCTACAGGTACCTTCGTTTTTTAAAAGAAGCAAATCCATGCTGGGCAATGTGCTCTGTGTGTGTGGCAATAACAATTTCTCAGTTCTTGACACTGATCATTGACCTCCTGTCCTCTGGCAGCATGGCAGTATGCCAGCCAGTAGTAATGAACTCTCCACTACATGTTAACAGCCCTTGCTGGGGAACGCCTTATCAGTCGCCCCATGCTAGATTAAAGCATAGATGAGCAACTGTTAGCGGTGACTAATGCCATTGCCTTACATTGCCTTTGATCGCCTTCTATAAGAATGTGCAGTCTGCTTCTATGCGTATTTACACAGAGAATGAGTTCTGCTGAGGCTAATGGGACTTTGGCCCCTCTTAAAGCCTCCTATTACACTAGCATGCTGGCTTAAATTTGTGCCAGTGGTATGGGGACAGAAAAGCCTGGGAACACTTCTGCAGGCTTCATTATATACTTGATCATGCTTTGAATCATTAGGAATGTAGCTACTTGGGAGGAAAACCCAAAAGGCCAATAAAGCAAAAGTTCGCCATGATGGCAGCTCAAACATATATGTGTTTCCTTGGATATAGATCCAACAGAATTCAGTGGTATTTACTCCCAAGTCACTGTGTACTCCAGCCTTATACTGCAGTCACAAACATACTTTAAGTGATATAATAGTGCTTTAAATGTAAAGTGTGGATGGGGCCCAAGATGAGGGTCAGGGGAGCATTGCAAGCATCAGGTATTTCTGATACCTTCTCATACTTGCAATGCTTCTCCCACCTCGCCCTTCAACAACCACTAGCAGTAGTAGTTCTTGAAGAGGGTACTTTGATGGCATTGTGAGGCTGAGGAGAGACTGGTGACCAGCCTGAAAGGCTTTGGAGGCCAAATCTCAGCCACAAACTGCCAGTCCCCCACCCCTAGCACTGCCCCCATAGCACTATAGCATAGCTATAGTCCCCATAGCACTGCCACAAAGCACTAGCACACACTAGCGTAATATATATGAGGCTGCAATCCTCTGCACAGGATTAAGCCCCACTGATGCCACTTATGAGTAAACATGAAAAGGAATGGCTGTCAATGGCTTTTAAGGGGTAGTATGAGATGGATCTCCCTTGTTGCCTTGTTTTAAAATAATTTCAGCTATTGTGCCTGGCAGCTACTTCACAAACAGGGCTGATCATAATCCATGCTTTTGGTTTTAACCCCAAAATACCAAATCTTATGTATTTATATAAAAATATACTATTTAATATAATAAAAGTCTCTAATCTTATGGGACTTCTAAATAATAGGATCACACAAGTCAGTGACCAAGACTATAAAACCTAGCAATTATTTATACTATGCTATTCATTGGCTATCAGTTCATGAAGGATCACTGCTTTTTAATCCATTAAATAATTCAGTTTACATAAATTTTATTATTAACAAAACTTCAGTATAGATGCCTATTGGATATTTTGAAGGAAGAATAAGGTATCTTATAGTGCAGTCTCTACTGTTAGAGGGAAAGCCCATCTTTAATATTTTGTTTTGTATACTATATAAAATTGGCACTCCTTTCAAAATTGCAGAGTTTCAATTAATCAGCTATGGATATACTTGATTAGTCTACTCAATAAACATATTGAAGTGTACCATTATATGATTTCCCTTCTATTTTTCTGCTTTTCTCTTAATCAGGCAATTCTCCCTCGGATTATGAAATCAATGCAGGAAAACAAAACTGCCATGAACAAGACCCTCTTGCAGCTTCAGAAAAGTGAGAATCAGATAAAGGTTTGTGCACTAACTTCATGACACCAAGCATCACTTTCAGGTGTCAGGTGGGATAAAAGTGTCTCCAGTATGCTTTTTCCAGCACCAAATCTTTTCTTTCTGACCATACAATACAATACACTTTTGGCCAGTGATTCCCCTTGCCCAGGTCAAGGACTCCTGCCTATATTAAGTTAGGGGGCTAGAATTTGACTCTGGGTTCAATTAAGGACTACTTTCTAAGAATATTTATCCTTTATCTATGCTTGAAAGGAAGGAAAGGCTGGTTGGAAACGGAAATAACTGCTATTACAGATTGGTCTTCAGAGTTGGCCCTAATTTGCCCACATTAGGCAAAGTGAGGTAGAAGCTTCAGGCAGCAGTTTTGGGTATCATGTCATGGAAGGGGGAAATGGTTAGTTGCTTAATTTATTATTGTTGTATATTTATTGCTGGGGAGGGTGGAGAGGCGTTTGTAGGATTTTCTGCATCAGGTGCCAAAATAACTTAGCTGGCCTTGGGTACGATGCACCTTGACTTGGGTGGAGGCGGGAGCCATTTACAGTTGTGCTTCAGACCGCAAAATTCTTAAGACCCTGTTGGTCTTAAAACTATCTGTTAATGGAACCAGACTTACCGCATACTCTGTTCACCACAAGTTTCATTGGTGTGGACATGTACACACACACACTTATCTTAGCTAGTGTATACTCTTTTAAAAACACTTGGGAATCTTTGCTTTCACAGTGGATCTGATTGTAGTTACTAAGTAGCTGCAACTCAAAACATAGGAGGCTGCCTTCTACTGTCAGACCAATGGTCTGTTAAGCTCAGTATTGTCACTGACAGGCAGCAGTTCTCCAAGGCTTCAGACATGCAGTCCCGCTCTACCTGGACATGCTGGGGACAGAACCTCTGGCCTTCTGCATGCTATGCGCACACTCGACCCCTCAGCTGCAGCCCTTCCCCAATCCAGCAACGTCAACACTCTGCATGTGTTTCTGCCCACTCTTCAGACATTTAACCTCAAGAGAAGGACTGGTGTTTCCTAAATGATGACTCTAGTGCATGGGTATGTTCACTTTCATTTTGTTTAAAGCATCCCTAAAATCTCCCCAACAGCCAAATTAGGGACAGTATTTTGACAGGGATTAAGTGCCAGAAAACAGGGGTCACCGCAAAGAGGTGGTTTGAGTGTGGCTACTAACGGACACTAGGTGGCTGTCAAGGTGGCACTTCATGTCAGGCAGCCTTTTCTGCAGCACCAGAAGATGGGTGAGATTTGAGCCTCCAGGGGCTGCTTTGGTGCTTGTGCTTCAGCGGCTGAGGCACAAGCAAGCAGAGCATGAGGAAAGGATGGAGCATCCCATGGTAAGGAAGCCAAAGTGAAGCCAGGCAAGGGGCAAGAGATCCCAGCCATAGCTTCTCTTCATCTTCTTCGTCTTGGCGATCACTCATGACCGAGTAAGATTGTCTTCCAAAATATAGTCTTTAACAATGGATCCATCTGAATCTGTATCCACCGCTGATGTACCAGACCATGGCTAGGGGCTTCTGGATTTCACAGTCCTGCCCCCATCGCCATTCGCCAATCGCCATGGGACTTTTCTTATGGAAGACGCCTGTGCGTAAATTTGTTTTATTTGAGGAGATCGGTGCACCACAATCAACATGCAATCTTGACAGAAAAAGGCTTTGATCCAATGGCATGGGTACCATGATGATTGGAAGTCCTTTATCTGCTGCAGCCTTCATCCACCTTCACAGCCATTGTAACATACACATTGTTATCCTCCGCCTGTTCTGCCATTGAGGACTTTCTTGGATCGTTCTTTGTCTGGTTCCTCTCCATTGACCTTACCGCCATGGGTGACCCTGCTGGGAGTACATGACTCCTGACGGCATCACTCACAGGGTTCGCTGGAACACGCAAGCCCACTCACCCGAGAAGAGATGTTGGCGGGTGAACTGTTAGGGCAGCCTTCCCCAGCCTATAACTCCTATCAGCCTCAGCAGCCCAACTGTGCTGCATTAGGGAATTTGGGAATTAAGAATCGCAGAGGGGAGGTGGCAAGGCCTGAATCCCACTATCTAGCAATCTGTTGACATTAGGGCTGCAATCCTATATATATTTGGATTTACTTCTGTGTAAATATGCATAGGTTTGTGTTGGTGTGTGAAGGAATTGCGTGTCTGGCTCCTTACAGGTGAACAGTGAGAAGCGTATAGAATCCAAACACAAGCAGAGAACTTGAGTAAGAGTCCTTTACTGTGGACATTAAAGACAGCAAAAAAACACAGAGAGCTCACAAGACTTTTACAGCTACAAAACCTCATACAAGAACTTCTTCCCCCACGTCTTCCCCCACAGAGCTTCTTTCGGTTTCCATCCAGCCTTTTGTAGATAAGGATGGCCTCGCTGGGCACAGCTGCCTGCCAACGTCCTTGGTGCTCATCCTGGCTGGATTAACCCCATAAGTACAATTTTGCTCTTCTACTCATGTGAGGCACACACACACATAGAGCCAACAGTTTGCACTGCACATTACTCAGTGGTGGTCGCCACAGGATAGCTGAGAGAAAAATATTTTGTAGTCATCTGCTGAGAGTTTAATGCCCCCAGTGCTCTTCAGACCGACTGACAGCATACTCTGTAGATGGAGGAGAGCTATAAGCTTGATAGGTTGATGGCCTGTTTTAAATTCTTCCTTAGCAGAAATGAAATGTCATCTTTCATTATAAAAATGTTATCTGACATATATAATCTTCACACCATGCTGTTTATAGAGAGTTTTATAGCCAGAGGAAGGGCTCTGACCATGCAGCTAACAATCTGTTTAGTGTAGAGTATTGCTTAAGTCACCCTAGATTTATGTTCTAAGTCCAATCACTCGACTGTTAATACTTGACCTCTTTCTTTTCTTAGAACAATAAGAAAATGTTCACAGATCAGCTGTCAAAGATCTTCCAAGAGATCAAGTCTCAGGTAGATCAAAAAGAGAAGCAAATCCTAGGCGACATCCAGTCCAACGAGAAAAAGCAGCTGGCTGACATTGCTGCGCTGAAAACGCAAGTAGCAGAGAAGAGGGCTATGGCTCTCCAGGGCCTTCAGGAGCTACAGGCACTGACAGAGCAAACAGATGCTTGCCTCTTCCTCAAAGTAAGCAGCTTTTTTGTTTTGCTTCAGTAAGTAAAGTCTAATTTCCAAGATGTCTCCCTTTCTCTGTTTGCAGTCAAAACAATTTCTTTTTCTTTTTGTCATTTTGTAGGATTTTCAACTGGCCCAAGAGAGGTAATTTACACACCACACCTTCTGGTTTGCTCGCATGTAACATAGACTGCACCTCTCTCCAAACATAAGTGATACCTTATGGAGATCCAGTAAAATGAATCATTGTTAGATAATAAAAAGCCTGGCACTATTGAGTTTTTCCCCATCCTACTGCAAGCAACATCTTAAAGTATTAGCTTACCTACCTTCAGGGCTGTGGCTCAGTGATAGAGCATCCTCCTTGCATACAGAAGGTCCCAACATCTCCTGGTAGGGCTAGGAGAGACTCCAGAGAGCCACTGCCAGTCAGTGTAGACAATACTGGACTAGATGGACCAATGGTCTGTCTCAGGATAAGGCAGCTTCCTAGGTTCCTATGAAGTGCTTTTGCCTCTCCAGTACCAATAATTGAATAATATTCAATAATTGTGCTTATACTAGGTGGACTGCAGTTGGTTCCCCTTTGATCCAACAGAGTTGTCCACTCAGGGAAGGGGGGGAGGCAATTTTTGCTTATTTCCTCTCTCCCTGCAGTCCTAGTGCCCCAGAGAGTCAGCAGACCCTCTAAAGCAGGCTGAAAGGTTCATGGGGGAGACTGCAAGGGGGGTTGTCAAAAAATCACCTCCCTATCTCTTCCGTTAGCAGACAACTCTACTGGATCAAAACCCCTCCTGTGAGTGCAAGGGCACCAATGGAATTCCACCCAATAGCTATAACAAACGCACTCTCTTCTATTCATACCCGATATATAATTTAACATAGTATTTACTTGTAGAAGTGGCAGCTATTACAATCAGGTTAACTGAATGACCTCTTATGCATGCTAGGATTAAGAAACAAAATTTCAGCAATGACAGTGTGGAAGTGCTAACAGTGCATCTGGATCAGTCAGACATTCAGGATGTGAGAAGTCACACAGCACTTTACATTTCCAACCTTGACACCCTGATGCAAGTAGTACATGGTAAGTGCACTTATTGTATCCTAGCAGTGTTCATTAAGCTATATACGTTATGGTGAATGTGAAAATATACAAATGTGCACATATACAAATATGTACAAGAAATAACTAGAGATTATACACTTTAACACGATATGCACAAACACATTTTGTGCACATTCTCCTATTTCACACATTTACTGTAACATATGTATATACAACCTGAATTACCCTACTGGCATCCTGCATATTTTTCACTGACGCGTTCATAGAGTACAATCTAATTTTATCTGTTTACTCATAGACACAAAAGATAACCTAGCCAAATATGCTTTGCAATTAATCTAAAAGCATAGATTGTGGTAACTGGTCAGCAGTAGAACTACTGTGGGACTGATGGCCTAGATTTTTCTTACCTAGTTTTTTCTTGAACATTTTACATGTCTCCCAATATTTTGGTGATGCAAAATCTTTATTAGGCAATTTGTGTCTCCTCACAGGTGACTGCATATAAAGGTTCTCTCTAGTGGTATGTTGGCTAGATCCTGGGCTAGGGGTGGAGCTGTTTGATTCCCAAGGGGCGGAAACAGTTAGGAGCTCCTGCCACTGTCTATATGGAACTAAACTTAGCTATTATAAAGCAGGCAAATTGGAAATATAACAGTGCTAGAGGATTGTTTTCCCAAAGGAGTCAGATCTCATTTTTTCTTCAGCACCTTATGGCACACTCTCCAAAAGCCAACTGCCTCACTCAAATGTCCGTTGTCCATTAGTGATGCACCTGAATTCAGGCATCAAATGAGGAATTCATTTTCTGTGAATTCAAACATAGCCAATGATCAGGGACAATGGAAACTGTAGTCCAACAACATCTGGGGGGCTCCATCTGGCTGCCTCTGCCTTAAAACATGAAGAGAACATCTATTCTAAGTCTTACCTGCCTTGAGCCTTCATCCTTCTCCTCCTGATGGTTCATTACCCTGTTCTGAATGTCTGCATTAACTTTCACAAATAACATGCTGGATCATGCCCATGGGAGCTCACCAGGTTGTTTGCTTCCCAAACCTCATCTTGCCAAATCTGTCCCTCGCAATGGGTCTTATAGAAACAAATTCCTATTACAACTGTGGTTTTGCATGAATCAGCAGCCTTGTTCTTTTTTTGTTACTCTTTGTAGGTAAAATCATTAACCAAACACAGTGGAGCAGGTAAATCCCATCTTGTTTTTCAGTATGTGCATCACATCTGACATAGTGTTTTCCATTCATTTGTGGTTAAGTTTAGGAACCCTGAGAATTTGGAAGAAGAATGCTTAAGCAAGAGTGGAAGTCATACTTTAGATAAATGCCACAGATTCCCCATATCTTCCTTCATAAAAGATTATGTTGTGAAAATCTAATTAGTGAATGATTATTTCTAGATGAAACCTATGAAAAATGATCACAAACCACAGTGCCTATAGAATAAATGGTAATTCATATATTAAACAATAATAAAGACCAAGAGTTGGGCAGAATTCCTACAATACAAGTAACTCTGTTTTTTGCTGAAATAAACATAGCATTCAATAGGCACTAGGATTAATGCCCTTTAATGGATCAGCTGTTGAATGAAAGACAGGATAGGTGTAAATTTAAAGTTTTCAAAATGGGTGGACGAAACTACCATATAAATCTCTTTTGTCACAAACAACAGAACTCTTGCTAAAATGAGCACATGGCTGGCATTTAACTCCCCAACAGCTCTCATTTATACATCCAGGATTCTCCCCATGTGCTGGTGCCAGAACCACATATGGTGGGAATGTATAAAAGGAAAAGCCTTTTGGAAGGTCTTTTCAGAAATTTATTTAATAATTAAACAAAATCTTTCTCCCTCTCCTATTTGGCTTTTTAAAATCTGTTTATCAGTGCTGATAGAGAGATAAAAAATAAAGAGTTGGTCACACACTTATTGATAGCTTCAAGGGCATTGATAGCGAAGCATTGGAAGGTATTCAATTTGCACAGTTTAGATTGCTGGTATAAGAAGGTCTAGCAAACAGTCCTGCTAGAGAAAATATCACACAATCTGAGGGCATCTAGGGGACAAACTACACAAGATTAATTTTTAGTAATATGGCAGGATTTTATTTCTTATACAAGTGACGGTACACATAGGTACCCAATACCCTCGGTCTATGTAGAAATATGGCGCAGATGAATAGAACTTTTTGGGAACTGAGAAAATGGAAAAGGGAAAAAATAAATGAGGTCAGATAATCAATTGTAAAATCTGATTCCCTGAATACATGGAATAAATTGGTAAGGTAATTTACTACACCTGTAATGTTCTAAATTAATAAGACAAAAATGTTTTGATTATGTACATGGAATTATGTTTTTACCTGCTCCTGACTCAACAAACTGATCTATAATATGAAATGTATTTCATATGACCAAAGTCTAAAAATAAAAGCACTCCTCTGGTCAGAGAGAGAGAGAAAAAAACATGGTTAATTTGAGGGTTGCGATACAGGAATTCACATACTGGAATTCAGTACACTTCTCGTAAAGTGGGTTCCTGTTTATCAAGGAGCAAATTCGCTCAGTACTCTTGCACTATGTGCAAATGTTCGGTGTCTCCTTTATACATGGAAAATGGAAGTGTGAGCATGGCAATAGCCCTGGCTCATTGTATGCTTGATGTCCATGGACACAGCATCGTAGCTGCCACCAGGGCTTTTATTTTTTTAACAGTACTCACTAGGGCTGAGCACAGTCCTTCCTATTCTCCCTATGACCCTGATCTGTGGGCCTTGGGGAGAGCCAATCTGCCTTGTTCCAAAGAGGGGGCCACCCGGACTGCCCTGGATCTATCTCTGAACCTATTCAGGGGTGGGGCTAAGGGTTTTTAAAAAATTAAAAATATGGTTGGGAGGGAGCGTCTCCTTCTTCCCGCATCCTGATGGAGGACAGGCAGGTGCCACTAATGCCACACAGGATGGAATCATCCTGCATCCCAGCTGGTGCATGCCTGCACCTACCCCTTGATAGCCTTGGTTCACTCTAGGCCACCCAACCCGACGCCTAGAGATCTAGAGCTATCTCAGCCCAACTTGGCTGAGGCCCAAATGCCTCTGAATTGGCTCAATTTGGCTCGGGATGCATAGCCCTAGTACTCACCAGTACAGCATACTGTCACTTCTTTTTTTGCTGCCCTTGACAAACATTGTGTCCAGGCACTTACAGGGCTTTTGTCAAGGCATAAGTACTGACACCTCACTTAAAAAAAAAAAGCAGTGGTTGCTTTATTGCTGCCTATGTGCATAGATATGAACTGAATAATCTGCATGTTTAGAGTAGACATACAAGGCCCTAAATGCATAGGCTTCTTTATGTATGTTCTTATGTATACATGGACATTTGGCCCGTGGAGGGGTTGAGCAATACTGCTGCAGTCATGACCTGCCCCTGCCATGGATAGAGAAGAATGGCAATGGATTTCTTCCTAGGGCTTTGCCAATTCACAGTTGATTTTGTGAACTAGCTCTATCGAAGAGCAATGTGTTTCAGTCAATGAAGTAACATTAAAAGTCTCTCTGTGGCATCTGGCTTGTGATGGCTCATTCACACACATGAATGCAATCATATGATATTATAGTCATTAAAGCTGCAATCCTACACTCACTTACCTGGGACTAAGCCCCATTGAACTGAACCTGCTGAGTTCTCTGGGACTTATTCCCAGGTAGGTGGGTATAGGATTGAAGACTTGGTGCTGTGATTACTAGGAAGCTCCCCTATATTTGTGTGACTGTTCATCTGATACTATTATGTTTTTCTGTGAACTGAAACCCATTATCTTCTTTTCACACAAGGGCAATTCCAGCTGCTGAGTTCTGTCTTGATGGTAGGTGTTTGAAGCATCGCTATTAATTTTCAAACTAACAGTCTGTATCACCTCTTCCAAAATTATGATGTCAACACCTTCTAAAATGTAGTTTAGACCATACTTCCTCTGTGATGATGGAGCTGGTAGGAAACTGATTAAATGAAGGATGTGGCTACAGTGAACTGAGATCAGCCAATAAATTTACAAAAGCATTTGTCAATATTGATATTGAAGCAAAGATGCCTGTTTTTCTGTATAATTCAAATATCCCATATATTGTGTACCACTGAATGAAGAATTAAATATGTGAGTCTTTTTGTTATTTAGAGTGGAAGATAAAAATAAAGACAGCGGTTTTGAAACATGGTGTTCGGTGTCACATCAAACAAGGCACTTTGTATGGATGTGCAGTTCAGTCTGGCCACAGTTAGGATGCATTATTCTAATATTAGAATATTAGGAACCATTTATAAAGATAGATTATAGTGTGAATATATTATGTATGTTTCGTTTGCACTATGTTTTGTAATAACAAAACAACAGAATGCATTAACCTATGCACACTTACTTGGTCATACATTCCATAACATGAATTAAATGGGAAATTTTTTTGATTTGGTTGTCTGTGAACAGCTGCACATTGATAGGATTATGTAGCTCACTATCCACTGCTAATGAAAAGCAATTCTACTAGTTGTTCCTTTTGTTTCAATCAGATGTGATTTGTGAAGTCTTCCCATCACCACCACCACCACTGACTAGGGACATATCTGGAGCAAACCCAGGTAAGCAGAAAGCAAAAACTATGAAACAACTGCATAGTATATTGTCTGTCCAAGGTTCCCAACTACTTCAATATTTTTACAACTTTTTAATGTTAAAATCACAAGGAATAATATTTTTGAAAGTTGGCACTTGCTTGCTCAGGCTGTAACTATCTGACCCACAGATACTTGAATCACAACTTCAGTGACCTTCAGGTGGCCTCAGTCACTAGGAGTGCCTTTTACTAGCTTTGGCTGGTAAGACAGCTATGGCTATTTCTGGGCCAGGATAGCCTGACCACTGTTGTCCATGCACTGATAACTTCCCAGTTGGATTACTGTAATGTGCTCTATGTGGAGCTGCCCTTGAGGTTGGTCTGGAAGCTGCAGCGGCACGACTGCTCACTGGGGCAGGATATCACCAACATGTCACCCCACTGCTGAAATAATTGTATTGGCTGCCCATCAGCTACCAAGCTAAGTTCAAGGTTCTGATTTTGGTGTACAAAGCCCTATATAGCTTGGGACCAGGATATCTGAAAGGTCATCTTACACCCAGTCGATCACTACACTCTGCAGGTGAGGGTCTCCTGCAGATACCACCTTATCAGGAGGTCTGTTCTGCACAACATAGGAAACGGACATTTAGTGTAGTGGCACCTACCCTTTGGAATTCCCTCCCCTTAAATATTAGACTGGTGCCATCTCTGTTATCTTTTTGGCACCTACTGAAGACATTCCTCTTTCAACAAGCCTTTTACATAAAGACCTTATCCCAGTCTGTGTCTGTTTTGGAATTGCTTTTTAAGATGTTTTTAAAGATTTTTTTTTAAAGTAAGTTTTAAAATATGTCTTATTTTAATATAATTTAATGTCTGTTTTTATTATGCTTTAGAGTGTTTTAGTGTATTTGTTTACCGCCCTGGACTCCTACTGGGAGGAAGAGCAGGATATAAATTTAAATGACAACAACAACAGCAACGCCTCCTTTTGTGTCTCCTTAAGAGATCTTTGTGAATAACTTCCAGTTGGAGCATAGCTAGCTCTGGTGCACCCCTTATCTTTTTGAGCTTGCAGAGTCCCTTCGGGTATGGTTGTAAACATCATACTAGATAGCCTTGTGCTCACATGACTTGCCTCTTTAAAAAAATGTAATTTGATCAGAGGCTGTCCGAGAAGGTGCTCACATGTCTAAGGGAGGACCTAAAATAGCCCCTGTTCAGAAACGGTAAGCAGTCCATTACCCTGCCTTCTATACGCCCCTTCATTAGCAGACTGCTGATGCCCATGAATATGAGCTCTGGCTTGCACTGAATAAACAAAACTTGAAAATTTTATTTTAAAGAAAAAAATTATAATGAGCAAGTAGAAAAGATTTGCATTTATCTATTTATTTTAATTAGCCTTTCTCCCTCTTCTAAAGGTGCTGACATTCAGAAATAATGGAAATAATAAGGAACAAGATCCCACCCAGGATCGCTCTCTCTAGAAACGGGAATATACTTAATAGGGATGCTTTGGAGCTGTTTGATGGACACTCCGATCTGTTACCAAACACACTCAGTTCACCAGTTTTTTCTTTCGGATAAACAGCTGTGCCAGCTATGCAGCGGTGGTCTAGCTATTGTTCCAATAATGAACTGGCTGCCTGTAAAAAAGTACATACCAGTCCAAAATTGATCAGCATGGAACTGATTGTAAAGAAAACCCAGTGGAATTTCATGATGTCCCAGTCCAGAAAAAGCACTCTGTGGGTACCCATTTAGGTAGTATAGGCAAATAAGATATGCCACCCTCTATCTGTTGGCTTTAGAGTTTGAAAAAAAATCTGATTGTTCCCTATTGGTAGTTTTTGTGAGTGATTTGGAAAATGCTTGCGCTACTTTGGTTTCCCAATCCCTGTATGTGCAATAATAATGGAACTATAAAATGTGGAACAATGTACATATAAACAGCTGATCAAACTCTTTTGTGTCATGCTATCCAAACATTTTATTTGAAGGGTTCAAAACTCTGTTATAATGTGCTATACAGCTCCCCTTAAATTCTGTTTTGCAGCCCTCTTTGTAAGCAATTGTTTGTATTGAATATAGTTGGGTTAATTTGTTTGACAACATGAACAGCTAAAAGTGCTGGGTGATTCTTTTTGCTTTTGTTGTTCATTTGAAGCCAATCGAATAGAATCCACTGCCTTGCAAACATGACTCCTGCATAATTACGGCAATCTCTGGTGATGGAAATAAAGCTTGGGTGGTGATTAGCATAACATGAAGACTTTTGAAGAAGATGTTTATTGCCGATCTGCTGGATTCATATGTAGTTCTGTGCAGCATAAAATATACCTTGTGGACTCTTTCATGCTCTTTCTGTGTTGGCTTCCCATTCACATCAACAGAGCCCCTCACAAAGACTTGTGTTTGCAGAGCTGCCACTGTCTTCCGTACAGAAGTAAAAGAGGCAGCCTTGTAGAAGTGGGATATTTGGGAGCTTTTGGGAACTCCTGTGCCCGCAGCAAGTCACTGGGCTGGGACATACGAGTTCAGAACAGGTTCTTGGAGACAGAACATGGAGATGGTTTGGAATTCTTGGAAGAACCCAAAATTTGGAAACCTTTCTAAACATCTGACTGCCAAACCTTGTATTTCAGGGTTTTGAAGCACATTCGATTCAAGCTGGCTGATGTGACCATTTCAATTTATAGCGGTGCATAGAATGTGCTTGTAACAGTGGTAAGGGGGAGGGGTTATGGCTTAGATCCTAAGTGGCCCTTTGTGAATGGAAGGGCTCCTTCACTATGTAAAGCAAACTGGGAGCCAGTTGAAGCTCCCAATGGGGTGCAGAGGCAGGACATCATTCCCCCCCCCTCGGAGCAGATATTCAAGGGGCACAGAGGCAGCAGCGGGAAGAGAAAAATGCCATCATTCCCAGAAGTGCCAAAGTTTTGCTCAAGGGAGGCTCCCACCTGCAGATCATTCTAAGCCAAAGCGTGTGACAAACACCACAAATTCACCCTCCATGGTTATACTGTGTTGTGAGGGTAACATGACTGTTTTAACTGGGAAAAAATAGAACTAAAACTGATACTAACTATTCTCCAAGCAAAATGTGGAAAAGGCCTTTGTCAGTTTCATCAGACATCAAACCATGTAAATAAAAAAAAAAGCTGGACTGTTAGCTGAGGTGAAACTGACTAGAAGCTTCTCTCTGCTTTGTTCCCAGCAAACAAAGAGTTAATGCAAATTGTAGGAATCCAAACAATCAGCATGATGTCTGAGGTCAAGTTTCTATTAACAGCAATTATTATTTGTTGACCTCTTGGGATCAGTCATTAGAATGATATGGTGCTAATAAAGTGTGTTTGCTTCCATTATAACTTTTCAATCATACTTTAAAAACGGGAGATTCCTACAGCTTGCATTTACTGAAAAATGACTGATCCAAAAGGCTGGAGGGCAAGCTGTATGTACAATGTGGTATTCCGTCACCCTCTTAGGCCATTCAAGATGTTAAGACATACAGACCAACAGTGGATGTTTGTTGTAAGCCCCTCACTGTGGACAGGCGGCATGTAAATAACTAAACTAATACCTCAGTGAAAGGCACTGGACACATTTTAAAACCTTTACTCAATAAAACTGAATAAAAGATAAATGTGATACAAAATGTAGCAGTTATAAAGATACAAAAATATCAGATACAAAAAAATACAAGACTGAATAAATCCCTAGTGAAACACAGGCTCTGAAGGTATGTACATAATGAACAATCTATGAATAAAAGCCTTTATGAACAAATCCTAACAAGTCTTAAATTCTTAAGGAGAGGAACGGGGGGGGGGGGTTTCTGCAATCCCTTCTAGGGAAGTCTTAACTCAGCAGAACCTCATGGCAAGTGGATAAATGGAAGAGGGAGCCTGTGTCTTTAGGGTAAATAAAGAAGAGTATTTTAAGCATTTCATCTTATCCCCTCTTATGCATGTAGTCAGCTGGGATGCTCGTATTTCCTGTTTCCAAAAATACATAATTTCGCCAAGAGGTAGACCACAGGAGGTTCACAGGGTCAAAGAAGGGTCAAGAGATCTAGCCGGTCTGTACTGTGAACTAAGCACTACTATGTTGTGAACCAAACTATTAGTTTCTTGCTCAGCTTGTACTTTCCTTATCTTGTTTTGAGGACATAGATTGGATTCTTGCCTAGAGCTTCTGCTGCTACAGCTGGGATACCGCACTCCTGTACGCACAGCATTCCTGATCTAAGATTCATGCCAAAACAGTTGTGGGGATCAGTGCAGTGGAGGAAAAGGAAAAACAGGGCAGTTAACATTTCTATGCATAACATCTCTAGCCTCCATATACAGTAGAAACATGAGCCAGAGGTAAATCTGTTCCTTAAGCTCCTGAATCCCTTCTTTGTGGATGGACCTCTGTTCCTCCTACGCTGGATCAGAGGGAGCCACACATTAGTCCTGCCCGGAGAACAACATTCCCATCTGGGCAACCTTAGGGGGGGCACAGTTGACATACCAGTGGTGGGAGGGGCCAGAAGCAAAACTAGGTCAAGCAATGAATGTAAAATGTACCTTTGTACTAGAGGCTAGTTTCTACATCCCTCTCTATCTTCCATCCAAGCAACCAACAAGGTGTTATCAGAGTTCAAATATACACTACAGCCTGGTAATAACACTCAAGGAGAGTGAAGTAAGGCTGGTGAGGGGTGTGGCTGAGGAGAGAGGGGTGGTTGGGAAGAGTTCCAAGGGCCAGATAAAAAGTCTGGAGGGCTGTATCTGGCCCCTGGCCCCGAGGTTCCCTACCTGTGCTCTATGTGTTGTGCATTGTATCTATTGGGGCTTTACATTGAATGGGAGCTTACAAAAAATGTCCCGGACAAAGGCATACTCGGAACGGAAGTAAGCTACACAAAAACTGTAAAGGCCAGGTTCGTAGCTTGGGGGTTCTCCTAGAACCATCTCTGTCACTTGAGGCTCAGGTAGCCTCGGTGGCAGGGAGTGCCTTCTACCAACTTCGGTTGGTGGCCCAACTATGTCCTTATCTGGACAGGGATAACCTGGCTTCAGTTGTCCATGCTCTGGTAACCTCCAAATTAGATTACTGCAATGCCTGCTTGCATTGGCTGCCTGTATGTTTCCAAGCTTGATTCAAGGTGTTGGTTTTGACCTATGAAGCCTTACATGGCTTGGGACCACAATACCGGTTGGAACGCCTCTCCCGATACGAACCCACCCGTACACTACGTTCAAGATCAAAGGCCATCTTCCGGGTGCCTACCCCAAGGGAAGCTCGGAGAGTAGCAACAAGGGAGAGGGCCTTCTCAGTGGTGGCCCCCAAATTATGGAATGATTTTTTTGACGAGATGTGCCTGGCGCCAACACTGTTATCTTCTCTGCACCAGGTCAAGACTTTCCTCTTCTCCCAGGCATTTTAGCATGTGTTTTTTAAATTGTTTTTATATTGTTTTGGATTTTAAAATTGTGTTTTAAATTGTTTTTAAAATATGTTTTTAAATTGTATATTTGTTCTAATGTTTTTGATTGCTGTAAACTGCCCAGACTGCTTCGGCTATGGGGCGGTATACAAGTGCAATAAATAAATAAATATGCAAAACCAAAATAGAAAAAGCATGCAGAAAAAATTAGGTAACTGGGGGTGCCCACCTAACAATCTGCTCTGGGCCAGGACAAATCATACACCCCAGGAAATGGGAGGGTGTGCTCTGTGAGATGCCAGTGCTTCCTGTCTGGCCCAGAGCTTCTGCTGGGCACAGGGCACAGATATGGGCATCTACTCAAAACAAAAATAGAAAAAACATGCAAAAAAATTAAGTAACTGAGGGTGCCCACCCCAAAATCTGCTCTGGGCCAGGACAAATGATATACCCCAGGAAACAGAAGAGTGTCCTCTATAACATGCCAGTGTGTCTCACCTGGCCCACAGCTTCTGCTGGGCGCAGGGCATGGATGAAGACATCTATGCAAAACCAAAATAGACAAAAACACAGAAAAAAAATAAGTAACTGGAGGTGCCCACCTCACAATCTGCTCTGGGCCAGGATAAATGATACACCCCAAGAAACGGGAGAGTGTCCTGTATAACATGCCAGTGTGTCCCTCCTGGTCAACAGCTTCTGCTGGGCGCAGGGCACAAATAATGGCATCTATGCACAACCAACAGAGACAAAAAGAGGCAGGAAAAAAATAAGTACCCACCCAACAATCTGCTCTAGGCCAGGACAAATCATACACTCCAGGAAAGGGGAGGGTGTCCTCTACGAGATGCCAGTGCTTCCCGTCTGGCCTAGAGCTTCTGCTGGGCACAAGGCACAGATAAGGGCATCTACACAAAACCAAAATAGAAAAAAGCATGCAGAAAAAAATAAGAAACTGGGGGTACCCACCCCACAATCAGCTCTGGACCAGGACAAATCATACACCCCAGGAAACGGGAGGGTGTCCTCTATGAGATGCCAGTGCATCCCACCTCACCCAAAGCTTCTGTTGGGTGCAGGGCATGAATAAGTGCATCTATGCACAACCAAAATAGACAAAAACATGCATAAACAAATACGTAACTGGGGGTACCCACCCCAAAATCTGCTCTGGGCTAGGACAAATCATACAACCCAGGAAAGGGGAGGGTATCCTCTATGAGATTCCACTGCTTCCCACCTGGCCCAGAGTTTCTGCTGGGTGCAGGGCATGGGTAAGGGCATCTGTGAACAACCAAAATAGACAAAAATATGTAGACAAAAGAAGTAAATGAAGGACTCCACCCCAAAATGTGCTCTGGACCAGAACAAATGATACACCCCTGTAAAGGGAAGGATGTCTTCTACAAGATGCCAATGCTTCCCACCTGGCCCAGAGCTTCTGTTGGGTGCAGGGCCTGTATATGCACAACCAAAAGAGGCAAAAAGCGAAGAAAACAAATAAGTATCTGGGGGTGTTCACCACAAAATCTTCTCTGGGCCAAGACAAATCAAAAACCCCAGAAAATGATAGGGTGTTCTCTATGATACTCCAGTGCTTATGGCCAGTGCTTATGATCTATGTGGAATATACCATATGGGGTACCCCAACATATATTTTGGGGTTCAGAGACGTGCTCACTTTGGCTTGAAGTAGCTGTAGCTGTCACCTTTTCTTCTTTTTTAGTGTTTTGAACTTTCAAGCAAATAAGGAACTGGGAACTAGGAACCAACTTCAGCGTCATACTGGGTAAGTCACCCATGTGCTGCACATGTGCACAGTTGTATTTTGGGAGGATTGGGGGGAGAGTTTGCTTCCTTTTGTTTATTTGTTTTTCATCAGATTTGTTGTTTTTCTGCACACCTTGGGGTTCCACCAAGCCTGCTGATACCTCCTTTTACATGGGTAGAGCCATTTTTGCATCATAAACATTGGCACCCATACCTGAACATCAGAAATAGACGGAATGAAGGAGTCATAAGGTTAGAGTTTCCCATTGTTGTTTTTTGAAAGTAATCACCATAGAATCACTTTGCCTTAATCAGATTGGGACAGTGGTAGTGGAAGAGGGAGGGTTAACCCTTTTCAGCTGTGCCATTTCCTTGAATGAAATTGCCCTTCCCAGAAGCTGCTATTTGGCCCATGGGAGAAAACAGGCAGCTTCAGGAGACTATTTAAGCTGTGTGTGAGTGGGGGGAGGGGTTATGGCTCACTTCCATAGCACCAAGTTTGATCCAATTTTGGCTCTGTGGGAATATCTGATTAGTTTAAAAGCACTTACCATAGGAGATCCTAATCACAGATATCCTATGTCACATTTAATTTGGCACTGACATAATGCTAAACTATGATTCATTAAACAATGCATAATGCTAAACTATGATTCATTAAACCATGGCTTAGTATTATATATGAACTCTACCCTAAACTACGGTTTGTTTACTGTCAACAGCCATGAACTGAAGCCATGATTTGGTGTTGGCTTACAAACCTTGGTTTCTTTTAAATATGGCTTGGTCTTACATGTGGTTACTCCTGCTTAACCATGGTTTGTTTGACCACCCTACCCCAGAAGTTTACCAAAGTACAAAGACAAGAGCAGCTGGAAAACAACCCAAACATTAGAAAAACAAGCCACAGTTTGATTGTTTGAGGGACAACTCGTGGTAGCATTGTTTGCTTAACCATGGCTTAGTGTTATTTGCAAACCAGTTAATCTTTTCATGGGACCTACCATTACAGATTGCAGGTGGAGACTCATATGATTACATGTTCCTCTATATATGAGGAGAAAAATCCCATTCACAAAGAAAACTGGTCATGTGAAGGAGATGGCTAGACTAGAACCCTTTACCCTGACATCTAGTTTTGTATGCATATGGAATTTTTAGTATGGAGGATTGAATCATATGCATCCCAACTTACAGACCAAAATGGAACAGCCCAAGGACAATTCTACTGCCCCTGTCTGCAGGCACAGTTAAATAGCTGCAAAACAGTGCTATGATTCTGGAGTGAAAACAGGCTTATGAGTAATGGTTCCTCTGATTCTGATTAATTCAGTGTCAAGAGATAACGTCTGCTATTTTTAATCCTAGACTGTTTTAATTAAAATTGAATTTAAGGATTAAGTTGGCACACAAATGTTCATTAAATAATATTTCCCAGAGCATTCTCTGAAAATGTACTTGAACAACTATAAACAGAGAATTCAGTAATATTTCACACATACTTTAGGGAGCCAAACTTGCTTTATTATTCAATGGTACTGTGAATTAAAAAGCTTTTGGCGTTTAGAGCTACAACTTGTGCACTACCAGTGTGGGTGAGCTGAAAAGACAAGCATCTTTCTTAATTAAACTGAGTTTCTGCATCCAGATCACAAGACTGAGATTTTTGCTAATGGCTTTTCCAATTCTATAATTCGCAATCACAACCTTGGTTGTTTTTATACAACATTATCTTCTTTTTTAAAAAATGCAGTTCTTAAACCACAGTTATGTAGTGTGGGAATTTTGTTTTCATATTTTGTCATATTAATTACAGCACCAAAACATGTCATAACTGAAAGCAATGTGGGCCTCAGGCGATTCAGCAAAATTAGCTGTTGGGTTGACAGAAAGACAGCTCTGAGTTCTCTTTCAGAGAATAAAATTTTCAGTTGAGTCATGACGAACACACACAATTTAATTCAATCATGATTTGGGCAGGTGATTCCCTAAAACAAATACAGTTCTTCTAGAGTGGAGGATCATTTATCTGTCAAAGCAGAAAAAGAAACAAAAAAGCTTGTTCTGACACATGCTGCATAAAACAAAGCTGTAATAATAGTTGAGTTCCCCTGCCAGGATGTTAATAAATGTGTTTTCAGGGGCCTGCAATTGTTGGCCGGCCTTGTTGGCCAAGCCAAAGCATGTAGTCACTCCTCCCCACCTCTGGGTAAGCCTGCCTGCTGGGTTGGACACCAGTGCTTGAAGGCACCCTAAGCATATTAAAACAATGGTGTCCAACCCTCTCATGTCCTGGAATATTAAAACATGTGTTTCAATATATTTTGCAGTCTTTTTTTATGATGTTCTAAAATGTTATTAGTGCTTTTGTTTGCCGCCCTGGGCTCCTACCAAGAAGAAGGGCGGGATATAAATCAAATATGTAAATAAATAACAGAAGAGGCTGGTGAATAATGTTGCCATTTTGGTCATGCATATCCAAGGCTCTCCACACACCTTGGCCACAAAGATGCCAAGCAACCTCCAACTATGAAGCAGGGGAGCGAGCAGGGATCACCACCCAACTGCCTGGATTATATCTGCCCACCCCTGCAGCTTCAAAGTGGGAGGGTTGGGCATTCATCACACTTGAGTGTGACAGGGAGAATTTTTGAAGCCTGGGGATTGTATTCAATGTTGCGCTAAGATATCTCCTTGCACAACAGAAAGTTCTCCCCCTCTCCTCCCGCCTGAGCCCTCCTCAATCTGGGTTTTTCTCCAACCCTCCGGAACAGATTTGGGGGATGGTACAGGGTGTACGCAGGGGGAGGAGAGGGGGGAGGTCCCATTGCACTAGTGGTAATCTTTGTGTGCATGCAACAATTTAGTTGAATACCACCTTATATATTTTGCATTTCTCAGTTCCTCTATAGAGAATGTTGACCAACTTCATTAAAACCCTCATCTTGCTGAACTATGCACCTTTGGTTTAAAGGCCCTTGCCTGCCTCACTGTATGTCTTTTTCCATTGTGGCTGAACCCTATTAGACTTAACTCCCTCCTTTCTTCTCATACTTCATCTCATTTTAACTAATTCAAAATCCCTGATTTGCTGTGACTTTTCTACCCCACCTCTCCTTGATGTGTGATGTATTTGATGGATGCTCCCACCAGAGACTCGAGATAGCAGCATCATGCAGCAGCCATTTTGACACACTCATTACAATGGGGTTGCCTAAACGTTTATTCTAGTACTGTAGATCCAATGTAATTATCTGGGTCAGCATCAGTGGTGTCATTTATATTTTGATGTAACATGGCAAATTTAATGGTGTAGTTGTGGATATTTCTTAAACTTTAAGTAAATTCAGGCATTGAGAAACAAGAAAGCAGGAGGCAAGTTTCTGACATAGCATTAATCTGTGAGCCTGATCTAAAGCTTTCTGCCATTGTTCTTAAACTCCCACATGATTTCTCACACATAGCTCCCAGGCATATTATTACTAAAGCGCATTATTATTATTCATGGTTGGCTTGGTTATCAGTTGGATTTAGTAGTAACTGCATTACTGACTAAGCTGCCAATTGGCTTCAGCTACTGTCCCTTTTATTTTGCACTCTCCTCCTTCCACCCCACCCCCAACAAAATGATAAATAAAATCTTTTAAGCAAACATGCTATTTAAAACTGAGCAGCCATCAACTAGTTCTGTCCAGAGCAGAGCTTGGAAAAATTACTTTTTTGAACTACAACTCCCATCAGCCCAATCCAGTGGCCATGCTGGCTGGGGATGATGGGAGTTGTAGTTCAAAAAAAGTAAATTTTCCAAGCTCTGGTCCAGAGCCTGATGTACTGCTGCTGCTTTCTGGGGTGACATGGTCTGGTTACTGAGCACTTCTTGGGTAATCAAACTCATTCTGTTTTGTGAGGGTTACTATTTCGAATTGCCCTATATATTTTGATTGCTCATAATAAACCAGAATATAGCAAACTATTTTAAATGCATCATATTAAACTTTGCAAAAAGAAAGTAGTTTTGAGCCTGAAACTTCCATGCTTTGTACAAACAGATAGAATTTATGTGGCTTAGCGTCTTTTAGACACACAATGAAAAGGGGAAGAGAAAGAGCCTTTTGTGGCGGTTGCAGGGAACAACCTAATGTGCAGTATTGTATTGTCCTCCTGCCTGGGGAGCAAAGAAGGCTTCTCAGCCTCCTGTGACTCAAGAAAACACGCAAAGTACCTTCAGAAAGTGAAAATGCCTCACAGTCATAAGCCCTAACTTTGACTTGGTTGCAGATTCTATTAGCAGATACTCAGATATTCTTTTTCCTCTTCAGTTAACAGCTAGCAATGTATATGATGGTTGGTGATAGGAAGGAACAGTATTATTTCATGTGCTTCCTTCTTTGAGTACTAAGGCAGTTTGGGTCAGCTTTCACAATGTAAGGGTGCAATCCTCCCAGAGTGCCCTGTTATAGGGTAGAAGGGTGAGATAGAAATATTTTAAATAAAATAAATAAAATCCTCCAGCTGCTTAGCTGGAAGTCAGTCACATTAAAATGAGTGGGACTTTCTTTTCAGTAAGGGTACTTAGGGTTGGCCTCTTAACTTTTTTGGGAGGAGAGCAAATGGGAAACTTACGGTGTTTCTGTAATAGTCTTTTTACAAGCATGCAGGCTGATTAGGCATCAAAGCGTTGCTGAAGAAAGCACATAGGCAGGCTGCCCTCCTTCCAAAGCAACAATATTATTTGCCAGTCCTAAGCACTTTGCATAGCAGAACATTGGGACTCACATGCTAAGCTAGGTAGTATGTGGTACGTATGTGGTATGTAGTGGTGAGTGGGCTTGTGTGTTCCAGTGAACACTGTGAGCGATGCTGTCGGGAGTCATGGAGTCCCAGCAGGGTCACCCATGGTGGTAAGGTCAAGGGAGAGGAACCAGACAAAGAATGATCCGATAATGTCCTCAACGGCAGAACAGGCGTGTGTATGTTACAATGGCTGTGAAGGTGGATGAAGGCTGCAGCAGATAAAACACTTCCAGTCGTCATGGTACCCATGCCATTGGATCAAAGCCTTTTTCTGTCCAGAATGTGTGTTGGTCGTTGTGTGCTGATCTCCCCACATAAAACAAATTCACGCACAGGTGTCTTCCAAAACGAAACAAAAGTCCTGTGGCGATCAGCGAATGGCAACAGGGGCAGGACTGTGAAATCTAGAAACCCCTAGTCATGGACAGGCACATGACCTGTGGATATGGACCCACTGTTAATTACTTTATTTTGGAAGACAATCTTACTCGGTCACGAGTGATCACCAGTGAATGAACATGTCATCCTGGTTGCATGTGGCTCAGTGTGCCCACACTAGGGAGTCATTACCCTGGTCCCAAAACCACCACTTGTACCAGTGCTTTATCCATGGATTGAGGAGGCATGAAGAACAAATTGTGCAGCAAGTTTTGCCTGTTAACTTAAACAGCGGTTTTCCTTTCCTTCTTACTATCCTGATAAGCTATGTCATATGTTGCTTGTCAGATCTCAGCAATGCTGTTGCCGGGCAAAGCTACCCGTTTCCTAAGGCATAGCAAATGATGCTAATTTACACCTTTAAAGAAAAAAAAACTTTTTTGTGCTGCTCGCATAACATAACAAGGACAACTTGTTTTGTTGCTATCACCTATAAGCACTCTAATCCACAGTAATTCATGTCTTTCTCTGAAAGCTCAACATTATGCAATATTTATTTTTCCACTTGTTTTTACATGCCAACATAGAGATTATAGAGAAAATGAATGTAACGTGTACTAGTTTAACACTTTTTTTTGGAGGAGGAAAATAGTTAATAATACTGTCTTATATATGCCTACTAAGAAGTAAGTTTCACTGAATTAAATGAAACCCAAGAGCAGCTGGGAGGGGGCCACATATACCTGGCTTGCTGGCACCAGTGTTGCTTGCCGTGTACCAGGGTGGGGGGTAGGGGCAAGGTGTGGTATGGTTGCAAAGGTTGAGGTGGTACGAGTGCACTAGTGGGTGTGCCAGATGGGCTCTGCACATATGTCTGCACCACCCAAAACTCACTGCCATGCTGCACCCCCTCCCCCCCCATCATGGTGTAAGACAACAGAGTTACCTGGTCTGTTGCAGCACCACTCTGCACCAGCTACTCCTGATGGGACTTATTCTCAGGTAAGTGTATATAGCAGGTATGGGGAACCTTGGGCCCTCCAGATGTTGTTGATCTACAACTCCCAACCTCCTTTATTACTGGCCATGTTGGCTGAAGCTGATGGGATCAACATCTGGAGGGCCATAGGTACATACCAGCCCTAGTATATAGAATTGCAACTATAACTTCTTTCTCGAATATCAGGACATTTGCAAATGGTAAAAAAATCTCTCGTGAGCAGGCGGGTGGAGTGGGGAGGGAGATGTGAGACGAGAAGGCACCAAATGACAAAAAAAACATTTTAAATAGCAAGCTGTGCTATGTAATCCCAATGAAAATTGAATAATTTCTCATTTGAAAAGTTAGGAAAATATCCTTAAATCTGCACTACGTGTAAAAAGTTTAGTATACATTTAATCTTTTAAATTAAGAGGATTAGTCTGATTTAACTAATTCTGACAGCTGAATTCATCAATAGTATTGTCGTCATGTGTCCCCACCCTCCGCAGGATTAGTGCTAGCCACTCACTGTGTGTCATTTGCTTTTGATCCCACTGAGCAGTGGGAGGGAACCATTAAGCATATGAATTCAGAGAAGGCTACTGAATCTTTTAGATGAATAGGTGGTAAAGATATTTAAAATATTAGACTAAACTGAATGTAATTATGACCCTGTGCCCAAATTGGAATAAATCTGAACAAGTGATGCACAGTAATGTTTTATCCTTTCAAGCTGAAAGATGCTATTAATACAATTGAGGGGCAAATAATACACACACATCATTTTATGGTAGAAGAAAGAAACCATTAGCTTCCTGTGACATTAATTCAGGACTATTTGAAAACTCATTTGCCAAATCTAGAATCATGCTTGCTAAACTATGCATTCTAGAAGCTCCAGGATGTGCTTGGAGAGGCTTAACAGTGTTACACATCACAGGCCACCACCAGTATGAGTGTCAGCTCTTCACTGAGACAGCAGTGTCGGTGGGGGTGCAGGCAGGGCTGGAGATTCCTTGGTAATTGCCAGGCCGTAAGTCCTCAGCCGGCAGCTTGGCTATAAATCTGCCAGGCTAGCAAGGAGGAAGCAAGATAAGGGCAGAGGCAGTTCAAAGCTTACGTGCCAAGCCAGAAATCCAGAAGAGATATCAGTGAAGGTCTGGGTCTAGTTTGTCGAGAGATCAGTCCAAGTCAAGGTTCAGGGAATAGGAAGACACACAGCAGTCACACCTGACATTGTAGTCAGCAACAAGCCGGAGCCAAGGTTTGACTTTTAAGGAGCAGGTTTGTCAGCAGGTGTGAGCCATCAGCGTTTTGGCCTTAAGTGGACAGGCCTGCCCCTCTTCTGCCTGACCTTCTGTTGTCTACATTCTGCAGGTGAGGGGGGAGTATCCTGTTCCCTGTCTGCATCTGGCTGAAGGGCTTCAGCTGTGTCTGGGGTGCTTTGCAGCTGAGGGGGAGAAGGAGCTGGGTTCTCAGGAGTTTCCTCCATTTCTCCTTCTGGGTCTGCTGCTGTTACTCCCAAGTCATCCTCGTCTGATGAGTCCTCTGACGAGTCCTCTGACGGGGCCATGACAATGAGGAACCAGCATGCCCTGCCAGCCCCCGGGGGGAGACACAAATGGTCCATGCCCACAATTGCTGTGAGGATGGACCAATGAGACCCTGAGGCTTGCCCTCCTAACCTAGAGGAGGGGAGCACCATAGGCTTGCCTTGCTATGCCCAAAGGGGGCCAGCCTCTTGGCCTTCCCCCAAATGGGACCAGAGACAAGAGGCAACCCTGTGCTGCAGACAAGCCCAATGGTTTGGTTTGGTTTTCCACAGGTGGGAGCCCAAACCTCTTGTAGACCTGGCTGAGAATCTGGATGGCTCACACACTCCCAGAAAACGCGCAGCCTCCACCGGCAGAAGTAGCCTGGGCCTACCCTGCTTCTCAGGCACAGACTCTGCATCAGAAGATTCATCTTGGACTTATCAACGTAAATCCTGGAAAAGGACTTACCTGCCAGATGCTTCTACTGCATCCTATTTGCTGCCTATCTAAAATGTAGTATTTTATCTTTACTTTGCTTACTGTATGTAACCTTGCACTCTGAGAACTGCTGTGTGTGACATTCTCACACACCCTACACAACCATGCCATTTGAATATGCTGGATACACCAGCAACCACCACAGATAACACCTTCTGAGGACCCTCCTTGCCTAGAGAATTCCTGCTACCAAGGACCCATGATTGGAGGCCACAATCAGCAGAAGATGATGGTCCCAACTCGCTGGCCCCACACAAGTGTGGTTTTGCAACGGGAAGCCTTGGGACAGAGTCCCATTACTTTTTTTGCAGGTGGCCCCCTCCCAGCGTCCTAGTGCCTCTGTCTCTACAGCCAATCAACTTGCGCATTTCTCAGTCACTACAGCCAATAAGCTGTCAGCATAGTTCCCCCTTGGACACTGATTGGATCCTACCCTTTGTTGTTCTGGGGAAGAGAGAGTCACAGGGACTGGAGAGACAGAATTTTATATAGAAAGGAGGGTGCACAGCCAAGCCTAGGTGCTTCCTTTCTTATGATCAATGCACGCTCAGGCTGCCAGCCAGCAGCAAGCTTTGGGAAAGTGATTAGGGCTTGCTTTTTAAAAAAGTTGTGAAGGGAAGTATGGAGCAGTGGATGGGTCCCTGCATGCTGAAGATGCTGTTGTCTGCCAGCAAGTGCTTCTTTTATTTTGCCCCAGGGAGGAGTTTTCTGAAGGGGGGGTTGTTCAAGTAGATAGCGTGTGTGTGTGTGAGAGTGCGCTTTTGTTCAATGGGGACTTACTCCTAAGTAAATGTGCCTTGGTTGGCAGCCTTACAGCCCATTCCTGTGCATGCTTACTGAGAAGTAATTGTGTTCAGTGGGTCTTACTACCAGGTAAGTATGAATCTCAATAAAAACTGTAGGAAGATCATCAGAAAACTCTGACAATGCAAATGAAATGCCATGCAACTGATCTTTTTGGGGAAGGGGAGCCAGAAACCTTATCGGATTAGTATGTTACTCTTTTGGAGCAGTGAGACAGAAAGTGTATTGCTAACTTTCCCTTTTTTTAAGGCAAAAAAGGGGGAATGTGTGGTTTTGTTCCAGTCCAAACCCAGGAGTTAGGGAAGGAAAGAGAGAGAAATAAGTTGGGGGAGGTGTCCTTGTGTGTGCAGATCCATATAGATGGGTGTGTGTCTGGATGTTTCTGTTGGGGAGGTGGAGTTATGTTACTGTAGGTCTTTCACCTGCTGATCTTAGGCTGGTAATGCTGCATTTAGTGCACAATCAGGCATCGTATTTCAGCTGGAGGGGGCTGAAAGTGATTTAAGATTTATAGCAATTTTGTTCAGATGTTCATGCTGGGATAAATTGAAGATTTAAACAGTTAAAAATCAAGCACTGATTCATTTGTTGTAGTTGTTTATTAATACTTTATAATAACTACAGCATTTTTTTCTTTTTCTTTTTTGAGCAAAAAGGATTGGAACTCCCCACTCAGCCATGAAGCTCATTTGATGCCCTTGGGCCTAATCTACCTCACAGGCTTGTTGTGAAGATATATAAGGAGATGTAACATGGCTGCAAAGAGGTACTTAGGCTGCAATCCAATACATACTTACCTGGGAGTAAGTCCCATTGAACCCAATGAAGCTTACTTCTGAGTAGGCATGTATTAGATTCCAGCTTTAGTGCTCGTATCATAGGCATCAAACTTTGCTTCTTTTAACCAGTGATGCGTCTTTATAAAGGAAGGAACATGTTTTTTTCTCTACCCCCTACCCTGCTTAGTGCCCCTCTAGGCTTCAACTAATCTGGCATAATTATTGTGCGTTTAGATGCATGCATAAATCCCAATTGTATTCAAGTGTGCTTAATCCCAGGTTTGTATGTACAAGGGGCCCTTTCACCATAAACTCTTCTCTGCCCCTTCCTCACAGGAAAGGCTAGGCTGTAATCCTTCACTCACTTACCTGGAAGTAAATCCCATTAAACACAAAGAGACTTGCTTTTGTGAGTACATGTATACCGTGGGATTTTTAAACATCCACTCACACTTACTGTGTAATAGAATCTGCAGAAAATAATTGATAAAGTGTACCTGATCTCAAATGGAGATTACAAGGAGACAGAAGCCACTAGCTTGTGCAGGGGAAGGGAAAACAGCAGCTCTTTAGGACCCCAGGGATTCTTGGTGTCCAAACAACCCACTTATCAATCACAGAAACTGAAAGCTTAGCTTTACTGAATAAAATACAGTTTTATTGTATTGCCACTCTGGGCTTCTTTGGGAGTAAGAGCAGGATATAAATTCAATACATACAATAATCTTAGGATGTTGCATAAGCTTAGAAGTGGACGTGGCTGTGAGAGTTATGAAGGGGTGTGATGTGACTTATGAAGGGACCCTGCACTTTTAAATTTGCCGCTACACTACTGCCCACACAAGGCAAGACTGGCTTTGTCCCAATCTCCCTTCTTGATACTCTTGAAATTAAATACTTGGACTCTGACCTTGACCTGCCACCCTCCCTTGCATGCCTTATTGTGCTGCTTCCTACTATTGTTTTTCGAAAACATTTTCTTTTCTTTAAATTTATTTTTATTTCTATTTTACATTAACATGTATTTAGTTACAAAATAATACAAAAAAACTATTAACTCCCCTTCCCTCCCTTTCCCCTGATGACTTTAACTTTCAAGATTTTATTTTATAGTTTTCTTCTCTGAGAAACTTCCATTCCATTCCATTCTTAAGATATCCACAACGATCTGAAAGGATAGGGCACTGGTCCCAAACTAGTGTCTGATGTACTAGCAGCCAAGATGAAAGGCCACCAATCTGCTTCAAAAGTCTTTACTTTTCTTTTTTCCCTCCATTCTTATTTTCTGTGTTAACTTCTCTAATAGAGCGATTTCCCATCATTTCTTTGCCAGTTTTGCAACGTTAAACCATCCAGAGATTTCCAATATTTGGCAATAATCGATCTGGCTGCCGCCAGCATAAATCCTATAAGTCTTTTATATTGTAGATTTGTGTTTTGTCCCATAAAAATGTTCAATAAAGCTAATTCAGGCCTGAAGTAACATTGTTGTTTTGTCAATTTCTGTATTTCTTCCCACACCTCCTGCCAAAACCCCTTGAGTTTATCACATTCCCACTACATGTGTAAATATGAGCCTTGTACTTCGCATCCTCTCCAACACTTTTGTGTGCTGTTTTTAGAGATCTGTGCTAAATACAGAGGGGTTAAATACCATTTTTGTATTACTTTTAGGGCTGTTTCTCTATAGGAAGTCGAAATAGCTCTATATGGGAATTTTGTCCACATATCGTTTCAGTCCTCTTAAGAGCTTCAATCTGGCATTTCAGGTCTGATTCCCATACTTGTTTTAAAATTGAGTTGGAACCCATATCCTTATTTACCAAAAATCTATATAATTTTGAAATCACCCCCTTTTCCATTCCCTCCATACTTAACATTTGTTTCTCCCCTTCTGTTAATTGTCTAGTACCCTGCATTATAATATGTTTCCTAATAAAAGTACTAAGTTGATACCAACAAATACATGACACACCCATCTCCTTAAATTTATTTTTCCATTCATCTCGTGATAAAGGTAGTCTATTCGTATAAAAATCCTTCAATCTGTATAAATTATTGTCAATTAGGCTTTTATCCTCTATTTCTCTGTCTGACCTGTAAAACTCAGGGTGGTTGCAAATAGGGATTAAGGGGGAAGTTCCCAGAAGTAAGATCTCTTTCCTATATCTCCATACCTCAAAAATTGGTGTCATAGTTGTATTTATATTTTTGGCGCTTTTTCTTATTTCCTGTTTAATAAAAGGCAAGCCTTTAGGATTGTGAAGTTTCAGTAAATATCTCTCTATGTGTACCCAATGTTTTTCAGATTTGAGATCCATAAAAGAGATTAAGTGACGAATCTGAAATGCTTCATAATAAATAAATAAATTTGGTATTCCACACCCTCCCTCTCTTATTCCCTTGTATCTATATATTTTCTTGCTGTTCTGGGCTTTTTTGATTTAAAAATAAATTGTTCCAATTTTCTGTTGCCAGGTTGTCAATAGTTTTTTTTTAATTTGCGTTGGGAGAACATAGAAAAGATATGTAAACTTTGGGACTATCATCACTTTGACAACTGCTATTTTGCTGAATAGTGACATATTCACTTTTGCCCATTTTTTAAGATCTTCCTTTACTCATTGCCATATTTTTGTATAATTAATTTGGAATATTATTTTTTTTTGGTTTCTGGGTATGTTCACTCCCAGGTAGTGAAGGTGGGACTGTACCAATGGAATTCCTAAAACCTGAGATATTTGAATTTGTGCCTTAGGTGGGATATTATAACACGAGGTCTGATTTTATAAAATTTATCTTTAGACCTGCCAATCCCCCAAAATCCTCCAGTTCTTTTTGAAGGTGCGGCAGAGCTTCTTTTGGATTGGATACCATAAGCAACATATCATCAGCATATAAGTTGATAGGATGTTCTTCTTGAGCCACTCTAATTCCAGCTATTTTTTTATTCTCCCTAAGTCTACTAGCCAGAAATTCTATCACAAGAGTAAAAAGCAAAGGAGACAGTGGGCAGCCTTGTTTTGTACCTGCTTGTAACTCTATAGTTCTAGATTCCATCCCATTATATTTTATATTTGTGGTGGTCAAAGTGTAGATGGTTTGCATTGCTGAGATGAATTTAGGGCCAAACTGAATTTTTTTCAGTGCTTTTAATAAGAATTTCCAATTCATGCTGTCAAATGCTTTATAAATATCCAGTGCCACTATGGCCAAAGGGTCCCCCTTGAGTCGGCATATTTTTATTATACTAAATAGATGGCATACTGCTATATATCTTCCAGGTATAAAACCGTACTGAACTGCATGAACCAATTTGGTAATCACTGCTTTCAGTCTATTAGCAAGAACTGATGCAAAAAATTTGTAATCAGTGTTTAATAAAGATATCGGACGGTATGATTCTGGAAGAGTTGGATTTTTACCTGGTTTCAGTAGCAATACAGTGTGCGATGCAGGCCAAGTTGGGGGCATCCTTGCCCCTGTCATTATTGTATTGTATAATCTAGTCATATGAGGGATGAGAATGGTACCATAAAGTTTATAAAAATTATTGGTGAATCCATCGAGTCCTGGTGCTTTGTTTACTTTTAATGTCTTTATTGCTGCCCCTGCCTCTTCTTCTGAGATTGGATCTTCAAGCATTACTCTGTCTCTGTTAATGTTGGAAGTCTGGCCCTGTCCATGTAGTCTTGTATAGTCTGCTCCTCCACTTTTTTTTTTTTTGCTATATAGCTCCTCATAGAATTTAGCTAGTTCCTCTCCTATTTGTGTATTATTTTTTGATAGGGTATTAGATTCTCTTAATTTTAAACAGCGGATACGGTTTTCCTTTCTCCTTTCTTTAACTCTCTTAGCTAAATGTTTTGTTCCTTTGCCTTCGTGTTCGTAATATTTTTGTTTACAATAAATCATGTTTACCATTGTTTTATCTATTTCAGCTAAATCAATCTCTGATTGTTTCTTTTCCATCTCTTGCCTGATTTTTTGCAAACCCGTTGCTTTATAACGAGCCACTAAATCTTGTAGTTCCCTCTCTAATCTTTTTTTTTTGTTCTTTGCGTGTATGTTGGATGAACCCACTCGCTTATATACTGCTCCCTGATACTGCTTTCATTGCTTCCCATCGAGTTTCTTCCCTGATTCCTTCATCCATATTATCTTTAAATAGTTCTCCAGCCCTTCTTGAATTTTATTTCTACTTAGAAGAGAAGAGAGAAGTGTTGGGTGCAACTTCCATTTTGGACAGATTTGTTTTTCAGATTTGTTACTCATGATTTCCATCGTTACTGGAGCATGGTCAGTGACTTTAATTGTTCCTGTCTCTATTTGCTGTACTAGTGGTAGTACATCTTCTGAGACTATAATGGCATCCAACCTGGAAAAAGTTCTGTGTGGTCTGGAGTAAAAAGAATGGCTAAAATCTTCTGGATGAGTCTCTGACCATACTTCTCTTAAGCCTGCTTTATGTATCAGAGTATAGAAATTTACAACCTGCTTTAAATTGTAGGTCATTTTTCTCCCTGTCATTAAGTTTTTGGAAATTCTTAAAGCGTCCTGTCCTTTTATCAGTTTATTTGGATTAAACCCCTGCATGTTTAAATGTAAGTCTCCTTCTAGAATTATATTTGCCTCTGTGAATTTCTGTAGTTTTCTCAACAATTTTTGGAAGAATTGCATTTGTCCTTTGTTTGGGGCATAGCATATCACACATGTAGTTTTCATGCCCCCTTCCAATATTCCTTCTACAAAGATAAATCTACCCTGAGGGTCTAGCATTTGTTTACTGGGTTCAAAATCAAGACTTTCATGAAAAAGAAGTGCTACTCCTCTGGCCTTGCTGATCCCTTTTGCCAGGAATTTATGTTTCCATCGAGTACCTTTTAGAAATTCATCTGCCAATTTGGCCTTATGTGTCTCTTGTAACATCAGTACATTAGGTTGTAAGTCTCTTATTAGTTTGGCTAATCTATTTCTTTTAATGACTGTGCCCATTCCTTTAATAGTAAGTGTTGAGATTCTCATATTATAATACTAATCTTGAATATAACCCCACCTATTTCTTCTAATTTAACTCTCTCTCTTCACTAAACTATAACTTAATGATGTATCTCCTTCCCGTGCCTTCCTACTTTTACTTCCCCCTCCCTTCCCCCCCTTTCCCTTCAGACCTGATTCTCTCCCCCTCAGGTGCACTTCTCTGTGTTACCCAGTGAATTAATTTCTACTTCCAGTTTTTGAAGTATCTGAAAAATAATTATACCTTGCAGGGATTCGACCTATTACCTCATAGGACGATAGCGTGGGACAAGACCAATCCCAGCCCTTATTTTCATATTTTTTTTAATATGCCCTTAAAAAGGGGGGGAGGGGAATAAACTAAATTAAACTAATATTAATGAGAGGGAATGGTTCACATTCACACAAACCAACCTGGACCTTTAGTTTACATTTTGCCCTAATTCAACTTAGACATAACTCTGCTTGAAACTATTATGATGATCTGATGCTCCTTCTCATCTGCATCTGTTTGGAAGATTTTGAAGACTGCATTGCAGATTCAAATTCTCAAATAGGGGGTGGATTCCTTTTCCTCTGTTTTCCAGTCTCCCTCTGTTCTGCCTTTTTTGTCTGATCAGTTCAAAATCCTCGTTGTCCTCTTCTAATTCTGCTTCTCCAACCTGACCCCCTTTTCCTGATTCCAGTTCTCCTTCTGGTTGCTCCAACTGTAATATTTTGAATATATTTGCTACCTCTTTTTCTGTTGAAGCCATGTGTGTACCTTTGTAGGGAACTATAAGTTTAAATGGGAACCCCCTGTGGTATTTTAGCTCCGCCTTTTGCAATATAAGTGTATAAGGTCTCAGATTTCTTCTTCTAACGTTTCTGGAGCAAGATCTTGAAGTACCATAATTGTGGAGTCTTTATATTTAACTTCACCCTTCTCCCTGAGACTTTTAAGTAAGGCCTCTTTCTTGGAATATTTGGCAAAACATACTACTATATCCCTGGGGCTTTCTCTGCGTATTGGTCCGAGGGCTCTGTGGGCTCTGTCGAAGACTTCCTCCTCCAGGGGAAATTCAGGCAGCAATGTCGTCAGCCATTTTGTAAGAAATTTTTTAACGTCCTGTTCCTCATTTTCTTCCACCCCTCTAAAACGAAGGTTGGATTTTCTATTTCTGTTTTCCAGGTCTTTCAGTTTAAATTTGATAATTGTATGGTCTTTCTTTAACATTTTAAATTTGGTATCTTGGTCCCTAAGCATCTCCCCCGACTGATTCATAGTTCTTTCCACTGTGTCTATTCTTGTAGTCACACCTCCCAGTTTTTCCTCTAGAATTGACAACCAGCTAGCCATCAAATCTTGTTTAAGAGACTGGAAGTGCTTTGAAATTTCCTTTATTGTCCCTGCAATTGTTTGCCCACCTCTGCTTCTGTTTGCGAGCCAATAGAGGTTTTACTGATGCTCGTCGCCATTTTGGAGATAATCGGTATTCTGTCTTGAGCTGGTCTCGAGACCAATATCTTTCCTGTCAGTTTGAAATATCCTGTGAGGTCCAGGTTTTTGTTTCCCTGATGCTCCCAGAGCATACCCCATAAGGGAAGTTGCTTTAATAAATAAACGAACTGTTTTTTTCTGTGCTTAAGGGCATTAATGCTGTATTGGGCTGGGGAGCTCTCACCCTACGCTGCCATCTTTCTTGACATCCAAGCCCTGCCCCCGTCAAAAACATTTTCTGCATGCACCTGACTTCTACGGGAGTGATATATGCTGCTTCATTGCCTGTACATTGATCTGTAATCAAATATTCTCTAATAAAAAGATTTGTCCACTTCTTTCAGGCTCACTGGTTATTAGCTTATTCCCTACCATGATGAGAAAATAACAATTAGTCTCTTCCTGTTTGAATCTAACAATGCTTTTTATTTCAGTATTGTTGGACATTGATCTCAGCTTCAGGTAAAATGTTAAAAGATTCATTGCTCAAAGGAATGTTAAATTGTCGTAATTATCAGGCAAAGATCAATCACCATCAGACAGGATAAACAGAATCTCCATCAAGCCTTGGATGTCAGTGGCAGTCCTATATTGAAGGATACATGGATGATGGCAGATACATGGGGTCCAACAGTTAAGCTGTCCTTTCATGTTTAATCTCATCCAGCCAAAGGGACACAAGGAAGAGTTGCTATGGGGAGAAAAGGTGTTTATTTATAAAGCTAGAAGATGCAGAATTTGACTAATATCCTAAATTCTCTGTTCAGTGGTTTTCACAAATGGTAGGACTTCATAAATGAACTGACAAGAAGTTCCCACTTTTATTCACTGAAAATAACATTTCTCTTCTTGGAGTTTTCCCCCTTCTTGCATAGGCCCCAATTTCCTATCTGTTATCTGGCAATTACTCTAATTGACAGTGCCCTGAGCTACATTTTTAAACGGGATTAGGCCCTTTATGTACCCAAAGACCCATAAATGATAACTTTTTAAAGTGACTTGTCTTGTCTGGATTTCGTCTGGGGGGTAGCAGTGGAACACAATGCCACAGGATCTTGTGATGACACGCTTACCACTGGTACAACAATATTCTGTGTGGGTTTGTTCGGAGATTTAAAATGCTGTATCTGTTAAAACTGAATTAGCTTGAAATGAATGCATTCAGGGGAGGGACACAAACTATTACAGAAACCCAACATCTTTACCTAGAGTTCTGACAAATAGTAATTCCTGTATTATCTTACTTTTCCCGGTTCCAATCTACCCTTCCTCTTCAGAAATTTCACTTCTATTTTAAAATAGAAATGTGACTCCTGAATGATGAAACGATTCAACATAGGACTCACCAAGCTTCATCTGGGTTATGACAGACCTGTGACCTAGAGCAGACAGTTCAAACACTGACAGCTGTTTAGTTGGGTGAAGAAACCTCAGTGTCAGGCAGGCTGGGCTGTACAAATGCAGTGGGTGAGCCAATACTTTAAGGTGAAGTGGATGACTGTGGGGTGAAAAATGCCTCGTTGACCCCCTCCACACAATCTATCTCTTCGTGGGTGTTTTTTTTTTTTATGGCTGTTCACAAATTTCACAGCTGCTAAAGAGGCACTGGAAGTAGGCTTGCCAGGTTCAGGGCCTGAGACTGATCCTGTATCTTTAGGAGAAGAGGCACAAAGAGGTCTTCTGTATCTATAAAAGTTGTGCAGGGAGAAGGGAGAATTCCACCTTGTGGTTTTTCCTATAACAGGGTTGCAAGAACACCTGCACTTGGCTGACTTTCTCTTCTCCTAAAGATACAGGATCAGTCTCAGGCCCTGAACCTGGCAACCCTAACTGGAAGATAGGAAAAGACTATCTAGATGGGGTGTGACCAAACCTCCAGCCTAGCAAAGCAATTCTTAAAACTTGTCCTGTGAGCTGCTGAGAAGATAGCAAGAGTCACGCGATCTTGCTTATAGGTAGGGCTGCATGGAGAAAAACAATTAGCTCATTTGTGTTAACTAGTTAATAATAAATAATGAGTATGTACTCTGTGCCATTTCATCTCCATCCTGAAACAATCAGGCCTGCAAGCACAGGCAACTTGCATCCACACTTTGGATAAGATCGCTTTTGGCTCTTTACAGCTATAACTTAAGGCCTACGCCTTCCCAGTTTGAGAAATGCTGCACTAAGCACCACTGACACTGCATATGAAGTGCTTAGTTGAGAAGTTATTGTGTTCAAAGTATGCCCTTTTAAATGCTTTGTAGATTATATGGTTAACCTGGCCTGTATAACTTGTGATGTAACAAGCCAGGTAAGTAACAACCCACCATTGAAATATTATGGGCTGCCAGATGGTTGACAACCCTCCCATTCCCCTAGTTTTTCAATCTCAGGCAAAAATAATTTACCTTTAGAGGGCCTCTGTTTATGCTTGGCAGACTGTCTTCAATTTAGTGGGATTAGACAAATTGTGCAGGCCTGCTGTGAATGATCCCCAATTATAAATATGTGGGTACGTATATGTAAGGACAACAGACAGCTGGGCCACATGGGCTCAAGTCCCACTCCTGAAGCAAGACACTCCCAACCTCAGTAGCTCATATATAAAATGAACATAATAGCAGTCCACCAATTCTTTGTCTAAAACTAGTCAAATTTGAAATTATTAGATGATGCATGCTGTATTCTAGTTTTAATATTTTATAGTATAGGAGGTCGCATACAGACACAATCATTTCGTTCATTCTGCGTAAGCAAACCTGCTCTGTTCACATCTTTTGCAAGTGGTAACGCTGACCTCAAAGTATATGGATCTTTCCAAAGACTCTGGATACCAAATTTCTCTAACCCTTCTGCTCCCTCCCTCATGTAAAAAGGCTGCTGAGGCGTGTTTCCTCTTTCTTCCATCACACACGGATGGGAAGAAAGCTCTCTCCTCGGGTTGCAATTTCTCAGCAGGCTGGCCAAAGTAAAAGTGACACGAGGCCGTTCTCTCCAAAGTCGCTGTGCTGGCAGCCAAGGGGGCGGTGGCCTGGCCGAGCCCGGGTGGGGCCTCCCTTCTTCTCCTCCTCCTCCGGGCCGCTCGTTGTCAGGAACTCAACGAGCAAGCCTCGTCGCGTCTTTGACCAAGGAGGCCGCTGAGTGAGTCGCGCGCTTTTCCCATTGGTGGGTAAGGCCGGCCAAGTGAAGTGAAGTGAGCAGAAGCGAGGGGAGAGGAGCGCAGAGAGGGGGGCGGAAGGCTGGGCAGCTGAGGGGGGCTTGTGGGGAAGAGAGTAAATGGTGAATACTCTTTAAGCGTGTTAGTGTGTGTTTCTCTTCTATGGTGAACCTCCAGACGAGTCAGTCAGAGGTGGGGAAAGTATCTTGATCGGGAGTGGGTTATGAGGAGAGGAGAGGCAGGAGTAGGACATGTTCAGATCGGGAAGCGTCAGGAAGCGTCGTGTCTTTTTGCCTGGTGTAGAGGCGCTGAGGCTCCGGTGGATCCTGCGCGCCCGCGGGTGTTTTGAGGGGCTGTCGGGGACTCTTCGAGGGGGTTGTCTAAGATGCCAGCCTCGTTTACTTTGCTTCTCTCCATACACTTCTAAAACCAGAATGCTCCAAAGCATTTAACTATTCTGCAACAGTTGATTAAACGATATTTGTATGGTAAGCGCTCTCTCTTACAGTGTTTCTCAGTAGAGAAAGTTTGAGTGGTTAGCAGTCAGTGGTATTTATTTATTTAGGTTTGGGGATATGTGTTCAAATGGCTTGTACTCAGAACTGGAATAATGCACCCACTTTGTTGGACTGTTTGTTCTGAATAATCTCTCACACTATCCAAAAGCAAGCTCAGGAAATAATTAGTGTTGCATCCCCCACCTCTAATATAGTGCCCAAAGTGGTGCTGGCAGTGATGGAACTCACCTGTAGCAGGGCCAGAATGACTTAAAGTGATCACGGATTTACTACTTGGATATCAACGTAGGAAGTGGGGCAAAAATGCCAGTCACAGAAGTTGCTGCTTTTTCCATTTCCTTGTAATGTTTGAACCAATTCTCAAAATAATAAAACACATTTAAAATGGGAGAGAAGTAAAAGATAAAGGAAGCAGTGTACCGTGGTGCAGGGAAAAAGAAGGGTTCTGGAAGGTACTGATTTTTCCCCAAGATATATATGAGAAATATAACATCACTGAATTTATTTTGTTGTTATGTGCCTTCAAGCTGATCACAAGTTATGGCGACCCTATGAATCAGCGACCACCAATAGCATCTGTCATGAACCACCCTGTTCAGATCTTGTAAGTTCAGGTCTGTGACTTCCTTTAAGGAATCAATCCATCTCTTGTTTGGTCTTCCTCTTTTTCTACTCCCTTCTGTTTTTCCCAACATTATGGTCTTTTCTAGTGAATCATGTCTTCTCGTTATGTGTCCAAAGTATGATAATCTCAGTTTCACCATTTTAGCTTCTAGTGACAGTTCTAGTTTAATTTGTTCTAACACCCAATTTTTTGACTTTTTCGCAGTCCATGGTATGCACAAAGCTCTCCTCCAACACCACATTTCAAATGAGTTTATTTTTCTCTTATCCGCTTTTTTCACTGTCCAACTTTCACATCCATACCAGGTCTGAATGATCCTGACTTTAGTGTTCAGTGATACATCTTTGCATTTGAGGACCTTTTCTAGTTCTCTCATAGCTGCCCTCCCCAGTCCTTTCTTTAAACAGTGTTTTTTAAACAGGAATGACAACCTGGAATCTAATCCCTTATTACCTGGGATTCTGGAGGAAAGTTCAGACAGCATCACTCAAGAGATTACCTATAAAATAAAGTTGTGTCTTTGATTATCATAAAGAAGTGTGGTGGAAGCTAATGGCCTGGTTTGGGGAATAGAAAGTGGATCTGTTGTAATTTACCTTATAGAATATATGGCTGATCTGTGAATATTTGCTTCTGATCATAGTGTTCAGTGCCTCCCCCCCCCAAGAATGGTTCACAATGTATTTGGAAGAAGAAGGCTGTAAGTTTCACTTTTGAACATGACTGTTTGGAAGAGTGGTCGCTATTGATTTCATTGGCTGTTATTTGCTGGTGTTTTTATGGCCATTATTTTCGGGTTGGTTCACAAAATCATTTTCTCTCTACACAAGCAGCCACTGTCCATCCTTGGAATGCAGCTTGTATAGAGAAATGTGTGTACGTGGATATGACTACAGCAATTTCCATAAGTGTATGAGTTGAAAAAAATACTCTGATTGTAGAAAAAGAACTGTAGCTAGGTGCGTTGTGTGTATGACCCTGTTCATGCTAATTTTTTCCACACATGACCTTGGGCATGTGATGCCAAAGGCAGACTATAGATGTTAGTGTTAAGGGAAATTGACTATGTAAGCCAGGCCTTAATTGTCAAATCTGAAGTATAGATTTTAGAAGCTTTGTTATTTGTTTCTAAAGCTCCAAAGAAGTGACTAAGTGCTCTGTGCAGGTAAAAATAAAGGACAGATCTTGCCCGCAGGGTTGCAGTCTAAAAAAGGAAGGAAAGAAGAATAACATTTACCTTGGAAAAGCCAAGATAGAGCTGGGGCTTTGAGGAAGGAACAGCGATTCCCAAACTGCGGTCCGTGGACTACCAGTGGTCCACGAGCTTCATTCAGGTGGTCCATGGCATGTACGCATTAAATGTTCATATTTATTTCTAATTGGATTTTTATTGCTTGCTTTGTTTCTCATATTGTATTTTATTGCAATTGCAGTTTGAATTCTATGGAATTTAAATTGCAATACAATAAAATACAAAAGAAATAAAAGCAGCAATAAAAAATACAATTAAAAATCATATAGCACATTACAATTGCTACAACAGGTGAAAAGGTCATTAAGCCGTCTGTCAAGACCTTCAGTGATTTTCAAATGGTCCGTGGGAAAAAATGTTTGAGAACACTGCTCTAGAAGAGAAAGAATTCAAGTGATAGAAGGGAGAAAAATAAAAGGGGTGCTGTCAAGCAAGAGGAACTGGGTTTAGTAGGAGGTGTGGGTCCCTAGTGTAAGACTTATAGAGTAAGTCTTATTTCTATGGGTCTGTGTTGTTGACTGATTCACATATTCCTGGTCTTATAGCTGGTTGTGTGGTCACAAGCATAAATGTTGAGCTGGAAGGCCAAATGTAGATTCACACATAAACTTGCTGAATGCCTATGGACATGCCATTAACCCTTGGGTCCAAACGACATGTTATGAGGAGACCAATGACTAATCCACCTTTTCATGGTAATGTATACTAAAAATAAATGTGTGATGTAACATTGTGTTTGCTTTTGTTTAATGTATGCAACTGGCAGCCAAGCGGAGCTAGGGAGGGAGGCTGCTAATGTGATAATGTCATGTTGTATAATCTTTCAATTCCATCAAGGAGGCTTGGTGGAGTGTGTGTATTATACTGTCATACTGTTCTTGGACAAATCTATGGTGCAGCCACACTCGGAATACTGTGTAGAGCAGGGATGGGGAACCTAATTAGGCCTGGCACAGATCTTAATTTGGTCCATGAGGCTTTCCCCTCCAAACTATGCCACCTGCCCCACATCTGATGTCATATGTGACATCAGGTGTGAGACAGGTACAGATGTGGCTGCCAACAAGCAACATAAAGGGCACTCCTGATTGTTCCTTGTCAAGGAATACTTGTTGTCCCCACCAATCAGCTGAAGATAATTGGATTGTATGCACTCAGGAGTTCTCAACTGGTAACTCTGGAGTGTAGTCAAACACTGCCAAAAGCAAGGATTGAACTCACTGCCGATCAGTTGATTGGTGGTGATTTCAAGCCCCGTTTGGATCAGCTTGGTTCTGCTTTTGCAGTGTGGCTTGAACTCAAGCTCACACTACAAAAGTAAAATGGCTCTCCATTTCCCACCCACCCCCGTGGGCCACTATGACAGGTGGTTAGGGCCTGTCAATCACCTCACATGACTAGTTTAGAAAAAAGGTAAGTATGGAAGGGGGTGGCACATGATAGAGGTGTATAAGGTTAGCCATTATCTTGTGAAAGTTAAGTTTTCTTTCCTCTCATAATGCTAGAACACAGGGTCATCCAATGAAGCTGCCTGTTGAAAGATTCAGGACAGTCAAAAGAATATACATCTTCATACAGCACATAGATAAACTATGAAATTAGCTCTCACAGGAGACAGTGATGGCCACCAAATGGGTGGCTTTAAAAGAGGATTAGACAAATTCATTGAAGATAAGACTATCAGTGGCTACTAGTAATGACAGTAGTGTCCTACCTCGATGGTCGGAGGCAGTATGCATTTGAATACCAGTTGGTGGGAATCACAGGTGGTGCTCATCCCCTGCTTGGGGGCTTCCCATAGGCATCTAGTTGGTCACTGAGAACAGGATGCTGGACTAGATGGGCCTTTGGTCTGAACAGCAGGGTTGTTCCTATTTTTTTAGAATTGCTCCTCTGCACCTTCTGTTCCATTGCAAATCCCTCCTGCAGCAGCTATTTATTTTTTTCAAAAAATCAGGCAAAATCAGCTAAAGGCATGAATAACAGAATGTCTAGTTTGGTTCCCAATGTCTGTGTTAAAATATTGCATACTTCACCCCCTCACCAGAGTTACAGACTTTCACAAATATTCCTGGGATAGTGCTTTTTCTCTCAAACAGGAACTTGCACATTTCCACTATGCTTGTGATTCAGAGGTGGGACATCCCACAAGCTCTGCATCTCCTTATGGTGTAATATGCAGCTCTTAGGTTGACTTTGCAATATAACCGTCACAGCCCAGAGAAGCAGTAGCTGGGCACATGACTACATACAGGTCATGTGTTCTCCTTTAGCTAGGCCTTGGTATAAGCTTGAAATGTTGCCTTTTTGTTTGTTAGTGTGTGTTTAACTTCTTTTTAAGTAACCAAAGCTGCATGTTTAATGTTTGAAAGTGGCTGGTCAAAAACTGCACATACTTAGACTGTCCATTTGCGCATGTGTAGTTTGGGTAGCTGTTTATGTGAACTTGGATCTCTGCCTTGGAAAGCTACCAGGTCAGTGAATTCATTATACCTTATAAATGTTATTTTGACCCAGATTAAGGCACGTTATGATTCAGATGAGTATATTTAAACTGTCTGTTTCAGTCCTCTCACAATGCAGGTGAATAGTTTAAATAGTACATATTGAAATAGGAGGTTGTGTGATTGTGCTCCAACTTGGAGACAAAGACAGAAGTTTAATGAAAAGGGGGAGAGAGTTCCTGGACGCTCTCTGCTGGTGGAGTATGTGTCATATATAAATAGCTACAAGCTTTCATTGATTTCCTATTTGTAATCAGCCATCAGTTTGTTCATAGTTTAACTGGGAGGCAAATTTTAATCAGTGAAGTTGAGGGAGCATAGCAGCCATGCAAGATACATCTATGTGTTGACTTGTCACTATATCAGCCTCGGTTTCATATTTTAAACCAGTATGGGGAGGAAAGCCTGGCTGGGAGTCCAGAGTCTGTGAGTTCAATTGTCTGCTCGTGTCTCCTGGGTTTAAAGGGCCAGCTACACAGTGAGTAGCTCAGGGGTTATGTGCCCTGCCACCTGTGCAGCCGTGGGCAAGCTGCATAGTCCCAAGGAGCCGAGTTGCCCCCCAGCTGGCCGTTGCGGACAAGGAAGGGGCTGTTTTGTGCAGCTGTGGCAAGCTGAGCAGGCCCTAGCCACCTGGGGAGGACTAGCCTCAGAGGGAGGCAATGGTAAATTCTCTCTGAATACTGCTTACCATGAACACCCTATTCATAGGGTAGCCATAAGTCGAGATCGACGTGAAGGCAGTCCATTTCCATGGATTCTTTCAAGCAATGAGCAACTAGAACTGCATCCCAAACAGATAGGTGAAGGGCGTATCCAGGTCTTAGCCATCCTCCATCAGACTCAAAGGCCTTTGACTGCAAGCTTTCTTTTAAGGAGGCAGTGTTAGTTGAAAGAAAGCACCACAGCTCCTTCCCGAAAACATAGGGAAGAGAAGGTCTAACAGTGCAATCCTAGCCATATTTACTCAGAAGTAAGTCCTATTGAATTCAGTGGGAATTCAAGCTGATTTTTCTGTTTTAGAATTTACCAATTCAGTGCTCTGAACATATATTAATGGAAAGGCAACAAAATGTAAATGAAGTTATATGGGATAGTAAAAGAGCAAAAATTGCAAAGACAATAGGGTATAAATCATGAAAAGAAGGACGGTTAAGCATTTCCTAGATACAGTGTTATTCTGAGAGAGGAGTTGTACTATAGTTGTCTCAGCGATTCAGGGAAGAAAGTAAATATTTTGGACCATTGCAAGAATAAAAATTAAATTTATAAATGTAATTTGGACATTAAAGAAAAGATGGTAAAAAAGTACATTACCTATAATTGAGATATGTCTAAGGATATGGAACTAATATCAATCTCGATTAACACCAGGAATATCCCCAGTAGTGTTTATCTTGGAAGATGAAATATTTCATCCATTAGGTAGATTGAGAACATTTGAGATCTGGAAAGGAAAAGCATTAGCATGAAATCCTCTTTTCCTTGTTGAATTATATGAAAGAACAAATTCAGCCAAGTCATCAGATTCAGGCATTATATATTATAACTGTGGCCAGATTTTTATAGTAAAGATGCACAGAAGCCCAAAAGGTTGGGTTATTAAGAGGGATATGGGGCAGTTACATATATTTAAATCAACTGCAATGATTAAAGTTCAAAAAGAATTAGAGTTGTATTCCATGAAGTTGCTGCATTTGTGCAAGGTCTTCCACTTGCACATTGAAACTTCTCCTCTCCTTGAATCCCCCCCCCCAATCTTCTTCAGACTTTGGGTAGAATCTCTGGAACAGATTGTGGGGGGTGCAGGTGGAGAAGTTCCTTTGTGCAAGAAGTCCTTGTGCAAACAGAATGACTTTGTTGGATACAACCCAAAGAGGTTATAAGGAGTTGGAATCTGGTAACCCAATATATATAGCAAGTATTGGACATTTTAGGGCATGGAATAGATTACTTCTATTTTTAAAAAGGTGTAAGAAAGAATGAAATAGGAAGGTGGTCTTCTAGCTCTGGTGGTTCAGTCGGTTGAAATTTAATAATTTAATATTTTATTGCAATAATGAATTGTTTATATGGAATATTAAAAATTTATTGTGAAAATGATTGTGTATAAAATTAATGTATAGAAACTAACAAAACGTTTTCCTTTTTAACTGAAAGTTTTCTAATGTGTCATTTCATTGTGTAAGCTATATTTAAATACTAATCAAGTTTGTATTTCAATTTTTAAAACAAATACATTCAGTGGGGTTTACTCCCAGGTAAGGGAAGTTAGGATTGCAGCAGAGACTCACTCCCTTCAGACAGTAAGAAGTATAGTCATCGGAACTGACAGTATTTAGTTGAAAAGTGTGTCTTTTTAAATAGTGCTGATGAGACTTGAGCTTGTTTATTTTTTAAAAAAATAAAAATGCCAAATGGGTAGTTGTGTTAGTCTATTCAGGAAAAACAGCAGAGGCTTGACTAACACATAGCATAAGCTTTTGTGGACTATTCTGGTTTTTGAAGTCATTTGATTCTGTTATGCTATTTTAACAGTTGAAGTATTCTCTATTCCAGATTGCCAAACTGATGAAAAGAAAAAAATATTAAGTATGGCCAGCCTTTTAATCATGTATAATAATTTTAAAATCTGTCTTGTATTTAGAAAAAATTATGCCCATCCTTGAAAAAATCTCAAGGTGAGATTTGTGACATCATGTGGACATCTTGGTCCTGTGGTTTCCCCACTAACATCTACACATTCTGGGTATTTCTTGAGGACATAGGCAGACAAAGGAGCTAGTCATGACAAATTCTAAGGCTGGAAATTTTTGCTAAATGTACATATTCTTGGGAATTAAAAGTTACTGACAAAAGCTATAGGACAGTTTTATACTGTAAGGAAAGTAGAAAACCAGAGCTGGCAATATGTTTATAATTGGCATACTGTTATAAAGCAATAACTGCTTATCTAAAGGAATGATATTTTCTGCACTACAAAATGAAAGCTTTTATGCTGGTACCTACAAAAGTGTTTTGTAAGCAAGCCAACTTCAGTGCCAGGCAACTTGCAAGCAAACTGTTTTTCCCCTTATGAAAGAAGTCTGTTACTGTAGTCTAGACACTCTTCAGCATTCATTTGATGAATATACGGCTATTTTGCTGTACATGCATTCAAGGACATTAAATTAGAATAAAGGCTCTTTGGTTCAGACACTGGTTGGAATTAATCATACTTTCCAGGATGTCTGAGAAGCTGCATTGAGTTTTTTTTTTAAGAGAAGGGGGGCAATCAATAAGTCTTCAAACATGAACCCCTGTGTTAGTGAGCATCCTAAACATAACATGTAGGAATGACTGCTAAATGTAGTTTGGAGATGTGGACTCAAAATTGAGAGGCAATGTGGTATACTCTGAATGCACAGTAGAGCTTCCAAAAGCGTTCTCTAGTACAGTACAATGTATAATGTTGGAAAATTGAACTAAGACCAGGGAGAACTGGGTTCAAATTCCCACTCAGTCATGAAATTCATTGGGTGATCTTGAGCCAGTAATTAATTTCTCAGCCTCTAACCTACCCCACAGGATTGTTGTGATAATAAAATGGGAAGGAGGAGAATCTATACACCATCTTGAACTACTTTGAAGAAAGGCAGAATATAAATGTAATTGATGATGATGATACAGCTGACAAGCTGCTCCTGACTCTTAAGGAAACTTCAGAAGCAGCCTCTGATACAACACAAGGAGCTGCTGCTGGGAGAAAAAAAAGGAAGAAACATTAGTTTACCTGCACACTGGACTGCAACCTTAAAGAATTAAACATAAATATCCAATATTTGACACTCTTAGATCTTAATACTGATCTAAGGTTTCAGGGTAAAGGAATATTGATTACTTATTACACTGCAGTAGCCACTGACTCCAGCTTTAGTAAGCACTTTCAAGTACAGCAATTAGAAGTTTTAAAATTACAAATGATAGTATTACTGTGTTTATCAGCCCTGTAAGGTAGGTTGATACTATTATCATGTTGCAGATTGAGGCTGAAAGTGACTTGCCTAGTTGGTGGTGAACTTAAACCAGGGTCTTCCCAGCACAGAGCTCACACTCTTATGCTACAGTCCAATCATGTCGACTCAGAAGTAAGTCCCATTGAAGTCAGTGGGCCTTACTCATAGGTTAAGTTGGGATAGGATTGCAATCGGGAAGAGCAATCCAACTCAAGGGAAGCTGGCAGAGAAGGTGCTGGCGGGAAGCTCTGCGACATCCATTTCCCATTTGGGAGCCTCCAGGCTGGGAGCTGCACTGACGACCAAAAAAGAAAAAGCCACCCCTCATGAATACTCTGACTGGTGATTAAGTGCTCCCCATTGACTTCCATTTGAATTATTTTCTTAGACCGACATTTTTCTTGGCATAACTTTGGCCCAGATCAGGACCCGCAGGAGTGTGCCAAACGAGTGTTGGATGTTGCATAAGTCCCCCCTAGGCTCCTCCTCCAACATGCCCTCAGAACACTGCTTTATTGGGTCTTAGGGTGGCTTTTTCCAGCACCCCTTCTGCTGGGCTGGGCTTCCCCAGTGGACGCCCGGCTGAGCCAACAGTGTCCCAGTTCTGTCGCAGCAGAAGGGCTTTTGCTGGGGGAGCCGGGAGTCTCCCATATCCAACTGCCCTCAGTCTGGTGTAAATATGAGTTGGATTGCGCCCTTAGTCACTAGACAACACCAGATCCACAAAGTCACATAATTATAAGGCATACTTAGACACTCTCCCTCCCCCTCCTGTGAACAAGGAGATTGAGAAGAGGTCTTGATTTTGACCAGGCATACAGGCTGAGGAAAGAGGGTGAACCACCTCCTCTCCTCCACCATTGCTCTGATCAGATTTGGAGCCCCCATTTGGGGGCAGGAATAATAACAATGAGGAAACACTTCAGTTCTCCTGCATCTGATTTGGCCCACACATCACAGCTAAGGTTATAGTTTGACTTCCACATTAAAATTTTAGTTTACTTTGACTCTCTTCCATCCTGGAAGTGAGGGATTTTAAAAGCCTTTGGGTGCTACACCTATGATAATGTAAGAACATTGTTAGTCATGGCTTAGTACAAATATTGCAAAGAACATCTGCAAATAGTTCCAAAGTCCAATCTTTCTTTTACTCTCAAACTGCTACTATTATTTTCTTTTTTGAAGAATTCTGTTAATATTAAGGTTGTAGGTTTATGAATTCTGGTATATTCCTGAAGGAAGAATATTTCTGTTCCTAAGCTGTCTTGTGTTGCTTGGTCTTTGTCAATAGGACAGTGACCAAAAGAGTCTGGGAACTTCATCTTCTTGACTGAGTGAAAATGGGTCAAGGCTAATCTCTTCTAGCCACTTGATTTTTGTTTCTGTGAATTGTATTATACAGCCACAAGAGTGGCTGTACACTATAGCCAGCATGGATTTTTTGCATTCCGCAATGTTAAATTGAAAATACCCCCCATGCCATTCTGATGCTTCCCATAAGCTCATTTCCAAACAAAACCTTACAATGCTTATAGTCCTGAACTCAGAAACTCTGGCTTAACAACCCTCTACATTTTCATGTCAATACACAAAACAGTCAGAGAGAATCAAGAGTTCAAAGTGCAAAAAGAGAGAGTGAGAAACCATATCCCTTTTAGACTTTTTCTGTCAGAGTTCTCATAATCTGTTGAAATTAATTTAAAAAACAACCATGTTCACAGAGTACCTGTAATCCTATTACTGACCTTGCCCCATACGCTGACCTTCATCTTCTGCAGTTTAAAAGTTAAAATAATGCCTAGCTGATTTTTAATTAAAGAAATTTAGCATTGAACTCAGTGATAAGGCCGGGCATGCTAAGTAAGAACCAACTGTCAGTGTTCTAAAAGCCAGACTCACAGCTTGACTAATGAGGGGGCCACACCCACACCAGACCTTTATTTCACTTGAGACTGTCATGGCTTCCCCCAAAGAATCCTGGAAGTGTAGTTTGTGAAGGGTGCTGAAAGGAGACTCCTATTCCCCGACAGAGCTCCAGTGGCCAGAGTGGTTTAACAGTCATCCGCTCTGATTGAAGCTCTGTGAGGGGAACAGGGCATCTCCTAGCAACTCTCAGCACCCTTCGCTAACTACACTTCCCAGGATTCTTTGGAGGAAGCCATGACTGTTTAAAGTGAGATAAAGGTCTGGTGTGGATGTGGCCAGGGACAGCTTTGGTTTAGATTTGTGTGGGAGGCTACATGTGCCTGCTGTAGAATGAAAAGGTGGGGGAAATGCAGAAAAATAATGGTACTGTTCACATTTTCCTTTTGGAAAGGAAAGGGGCTTCCCCTCTGCCCAGTGCCCACCCATCCAATCTCCTACCCTTCCTGTCCTCCTCCCCTCCTTGCCCCCCAGGTCAGTTTCACCTATCCTAAGCATGATTGCAAAGGAGTAGACATTGAACTCAAAAAGCATGTAAATGATAAAACCTGCCCCTCCTTCCTCCTATCCCCTCCCTCTTGCCCCTCCACTCCTCCTTTCTTTACCCCTCCCTTCTCCTCCCCATCCCCTTCCAATCCCTTCATTCCCTCCCCCCAGTCAGTTTTACCTATCCTAAGTAGGGATGGAAAGATCTGTCTGTTTTGGTTCTCTAGTTTTCTACATTTCTACAGTGATCTGCAATTTTTTTTTAAAAAAAATCCTCATGAAAATTCTCCACCATTTTAGTGCGAATTTCTCCAAATAAACACATTTTTGTAGGCAGTTTTGATAAAGGTACACATTTTTGCAAGCCATTTCTCATCATTTCATACCTTCTTGCATGTTATTTTCACTCGTATTTATTTTTATGCATGCTTTCCCCTAATATATGCATTTTTGTAAATGTTGTTTAGTTGGCGAACTGCATCCCAAAATTCTAATAAATGTGAATTTCAAAGGATGGCTGTGTTTCGGTTCTCATATTGTTTTGGAAATTGGGAATTTGATAAATTCTGCTTGAAATGCAAACTGAAATGAAATTCTCACCCATCCCTAATCCTCAGCATGATTGTATGAGAGTAAATCCCATCGAACTCAATAAGCATACAAAAGATCAAACCTGCCCTCTCCCCTCCTCCTCCCTTCCATCACCTCCCTTTTGCCCCTTTGCTCCCCCTCTTTCACCCCTTCCCTTCCCCTTCCAATCCCCTCTTTCCCCCTCCCCCTGCTTCTGCTCCCCTCTCCCCCCTTCCTCCTTCCCTCTACTCTCCCCTCCCTGTCTTTCACAGTCCCACACTTTTCCTGTGTAGCTTGGAAGAATTTGGTAACATGTGACTCTGAGCATATGGTGAGTGGTGGCAAAACCTGCAATCAGCCCAAATAACAGAAATAAGACGTATGCTGTGCTGATTTTGTTTTAGCAGTATTAAATATTAAAACAGTTGATATCAGACAGTCACTTTAAATATGTTTGATTTACTTTGCAATTTTAGTGAAGTTTCCTATAGTGAGTCATTCTCTTTTGCTTCTGTTTCTGTGAATATGTGAAGTACAGCAACACTTTGCAACACTAAAAAAAAGCTCCCCAAACAATTGTGGAATAATGGCACTGACTATTGGATGTTTTATTTTGTACGTCGCCCAGAGTGGCTGGATAACCAGCCAGATGGGCGACTAACAAATTCAATCAATCAATCAATCAATCAATATTCTGCAGAATAGTTTCCAATGGACACGAGGAGTTATCTATTTACAGATGTGAAAACAATGCGAGTTGTAAATAGTATCAGAAATATGAACTAACCCAGTACAAATCTTACTTTAAAATAATTTAGTCTCAGCTACACAAATTCATTGTTGTTGTTTTTACCAATGTGGTATAGTATTGGTTTTCAAAACCCATGTCCACATGCCTACTCAGATTTTTGCTCACTGAATGGTTTTGGGGCAATCAGTGCCTCTAGCCTATTCTATCTCATAAGGCTTTTGTAAGGATAAAAATGTGAGCATTATGTGTATGCTGACTTGAACTCCATGGAAGAAAGTGCAGGAGACAAACAAACACAGCTTCAAAAACATGAGACGGATTTAAAGGTAGAGGTCTTCCTCCCTCCTTTAACCTTTCTGGAGTTGGCTTTAGATCTTGAAATCAAGAAAATGAGCTCTGTATTTTTATTCACTTCCATGGTTTGTACTGCTCACAGTCACTATACAGCATGAAACCTTATGATGGTACACAGCCATTTCAGGAGTTTACAGGCCTGTAGACAGCCTTAAAATTGGAGGGGGGGAAGTAGGGGGACATAATTGGGGGGGAAATACGGGGGAGGAAAAAACCTGTAATATTTGTATAAAACATTAGAGGGGAGAGAGAAAAATTTACAAGAGGTGCCTGTGATGTTCCTGTAGGTTAAGCATCTGTAAATATGGTAAGTGCGGGTCTATTAGGTGATGTATAGCAATTGACAGAGAGAAAGGGGGAGTACATGGGTGAGAAGCTGAAGTATGCTGGATGATGATTGGCTGAGTGCTGGCTGGCTGGCTGAAGGTATAAATGGAGGTTTGTGAGTGATGAGGGGGGGAGAAGTTGTTGAGTTGGTTAGAGTGAGGTCGTTTGGTGAGGGTTGGTTGGCAGAGTTCTGAGGGAAGTTTGGATTGTATTTGGCTGATATTTAAAGAGTATATATATGAACAGAAACATAAAGAGTGACCACATATGAAACCATATGCTTGTGAAACGTTCCTAAAGTAATCTTGTTATTTCCTGTTGTTAGTAAATAAATACTTATTTGGTTTACCAAAGGCCTGATCCTTGGCTGGGGGAATATACAGACCAGAAGGGAGGGCAAGGTAATTACCAAGGCTGAACAGAAACTGTATCTAATGGTGGCCACGGTGAAGGGAGATATTGTAACAAGTCAAGTATCCAGAGCAACCCAGAGTTGTATGCTTTATATATAAAGATACAAGGGGGTTGGGAACAGCACAGGCACACAGTCACAAAGTAACAAGCTATAGAGAGACTTAGGCAAAGTGTCTGGGAGTATCGGTTACAGGAAGTGACTGGTGGTGCCTAGCAGTGGGATCTAGTGAGATCTGTGCTAGAGCGGAGTGAGAAACCATATAAAGGACGGTCCTGACTGGTGGTGTCCCTGGTGGTGCCTAGTGAAAGGCAGTAGCCACAAGCAGGTGGGAACCTGACAGGGAGAACCAGGGAAGGACGTCACAGTGCCCCCCTGCTATAACCCTGGTTGTGTATGTACACAAGAGCTCCCATGTGATTACAGATGTCTCTGTTGTCTTCAGCCATTGTATGCATGGACTTGGCCCCAACACTGAAGAGAGTGGCAAAGTCTGCTTTAAAGGTTCTATGTATCAGTGGTGCAGTTTAAGCCTAGAGCTGTTTGTGCTGATCGAGGCTAGGGTGTTTGTGGTTTTTTTTGGCAGTTTATAAGTGCCCTTGATAAGGCCTTTCTGTTTCGGGGAGTTGATTGTATTTGTTTTGTTTTAATAAGCTTGAAATCTAGAGAATGTGTTGACTACTTTTTCTCTGTTTTCCCACTATTCTAGTAAGCTCTGAGGATGGCAACTGAAGCCAATCATGTTCATCCAGTGTTTGAGATGGCAGAAGTAAATGATGGCAAACAAAATAGTCATCCCAGGATCTTCCTGGAACATATAGAAAAGAGCACAGATATCAAGGCATGCATGTTGAAGAAAGTGAAGAAAAAGTGCACCTGCACGCCAGCTAGAGCCAAAGATCTGATCTTCAGTTTCCTCCCAGTACTGAAATGGCTCCCTAAGTACAACCTGAAAGAGAACATCTTGGGAGATATAATGTCTGGTGTGATTGTGGGAATCTTGCTGGTTCCACAGTCCATTGCTTATTCCCTGTTGGCTGGCCAAGATCCCATCTATGGTCTGTATACATCATTTTTTGCAAGCATCATCTATTTTCTGTTTGGAACCTCCCATCACATCTCTGTTGGCATTTTTGGTGTGCTCTGCCTGATGATAGGAGAAGTAGTGGACCGCGAAGTACAGAGAGCTGGATATGATTTGGAACCAAACATTCCTAGCAGTTATAACTCAGACATACATCTTGATGAAAATAATAGCACACTGGGGCTGTTGACTGTGAACCAGACATCGCAAATGTTATGTGATAAAAGTTGCTATGCAATTACAGTTGGAGCCACTGTGACTTTCATTGCTGGGATTTATCAGGTAAGAGGTGACAATCCAAAGGGCATCTATTTTATATGCTTCCTGTACTTTTCCTCTTGTTGCCTTCCTAGACAAGGTTGGTGACAGAATGGTACTATAGCATTAGTGCAGTCTTGTATTTAAGCACACGCCTAGTGATAATGGAATTTGTTTTTGCAAGATGGTGGTTAGGAGCCAGTCCCCGTTTAGCCCTTTACCTTGATGTATTGGTTCAGATGTAATTCTAAACCATAGTTTAGCATTATGTGAATGAACCCCATCAAATTTTGGTTTGTATACTCACCCCTTATCCTCCTGGGGTGGATGAGAAGAGGAGTTCGAAAGCTTTTGCTTCCATTTTAGATCATCTGCAGGTTACTGTGTCATATGAACTAGACTAACTGTGATTAATCTTAAATTTGGTTTGTTGAAACAAGCCAACTTCAAACCATAGTCTAAGAAACTGGCTTATTTCAACAAACCAAATTTAAGATTAACTACAGTTTAGGATTTGCCTGAAATGCTAACCTAAAATGGAAGCCTTGTGGCTAAACTAAAATGGAAGCAGAAAGAAGCTTTAAATCTCCTCATGGCCATATTACAGGAAGAGAGAGGAGGGAGGTGCATGAGCCTGAGGCTTGCTGCGCCTCTTCCTTAAAACCATGGTTTACTGTTACATCTAAATTGGGCCATCAAGTCCCTGTTTTTAGCCTAGCCTATTGTATAGGGTGATTGTAAGGATTAAATGGGGGGTGTATGCCACCAAGAGCCTTGGAGAAATAGTGGGATGAAACTGTATTGTTCAATAAGTAGAAAAACTAGATTTTACACTATAGAGGGGCATGAGAGTCAGTGTTTCTCAGTGTGTGATGAAATGTTGTTTCCACTCCACTTGAACATACTGCACTCACTCTTTCCAATCCTCTGCTTCTTGCCTTCTCCCCCATGCCTTAACTGGTACTATATAAGGGAACCAGGACTCCTGACTTTTTTCCCCTCTGCATATGTCCAGCCAATCAAAAAACCCGGGACTACTTCATTCTATTCATTAATCACCATAAGTCCCCAGGCCTAGCACAAACCTGATCTGCCAGATTATCATGATGGTTAAAACTGTGGTGGCGTCAATCAACACAGATTAATATTGGATAACTATGTAAAGCTAAATAATAAAAACCCATTCCTCACAACTACATCATCCCATAAAATGTCATATGCATGCGCATGCACACATACCCATCTGCCCCAGATATATGATGCTGTTTTGAAAACATTATATAAAATATTAATGGAGAAAAAAATCTGCAAATCCAAAAGTTTTTTAAAAAGCCAAAAAATAAATCCTGATAAAGAACCTGAAACAAATGTAAACCAATCTAATAGATGTCCTGCATCCTAACTATTATTATGAATTTGAGCTGCAATTTAAATGGTGTATGTATTATCTAGTCATGCTCATCAGTCCTTTGTTGCACAATTGTCTTCTGATCTTTCATATATTTCTTTTCAGGTTGCCCTGGGCTTCTTTCAGGTGGGCTTTGTCTCTGTGTACCTCTCTGATGCCTTGCTCAGCGGATTTGTTACAGGTGCTTCTTTCACCATCCTTACCTCACAAGCCAAATACCTCTTGGGCTTAGACATTCCTCGCAGCAATGGCATTGGTTCTTTCGTAACCACTTGGATAAACATATTCCGAAACATCCACAAGACCAACATCTGTGATCTCATCACTAGCTGCTTGTGCCTCCTTCTTCTTATCCCAACTAAAGAGCTGAATGAGCGGTTCAAATCCAAGCTTAAGGCTCCTATGCCCACTGAGTTGGTGGTGGTGGTGGCAGCTACACTGGCATCTCATTTTGGGAAGCTGAAAGAGAAGTATGGCTCCAGTGTCTCTGGGCACATTCCTACTGGGTTTCTGCCCCCACAACCACCAGACTGGAATCTGATTCCCAGTGTGGCTATGGATGCTGTAGCCATAGCCATTATTGGCTTTGCCATCACTGTATCTCTTTCTGAGATGTTTGCCAAGAAGCACGGCTACACAGTTAAACCCAACCAGGAAATGTATGCCATTGGTTTCTGTAACATCATCCCTTCCTTTTTCCACTGTTTCACAACTAGTGCGGCCCTTGCCAAGACACTTGTCAAAGAGTCAACAGGCTGTAGGACTCAGGTCTCTGGTGTGGTGACTGGCTTGGTCATCTTATTAGTCCTCCTTGTGATTGCTCCCCTTTTCTATTCCCTCCAGAAGTGTGTCCTGGGGGTCATAACCATTGTCAATCTCAGAGGAGCCTTGCAGAAATTTAGTGACCTACCCAAAATGTGGCAATTAAGCAAGGTGGACACAGTGATCTGGTTCGTCACTATGTTATCTTCAGCATTGATAAGTACTGAACTTGGTCTTCTGATTGGGGTCTGCTTTTCAATGCTATGTGTCATTGTGCGGACTCAGAGACCAGAAGGACAGTTACTGGGCTGGGTGCCAGAATCTGAAATCTATGAACCCCTTCCTGCATATAGGGACCTTCAGACAAAACCAGGGATCAAAGTTTTTCGTTTTGAAGCACCCATCTACTATGCTAATAAAGAGAGCTTCAAGTCCATGCTTTATAAGCAGACTGGAGTCAATCCTTTATGGGAGTTGGCAGCAAAGAGAAAAGCAGAAAAGCAAAAGCTTGGCAAGAAAATGATCAATGCCAATGGAAACCAGGCAGAGATCTCACTACAGCTTGTCACTCGGCCACTGGAATTTCATACTATAGTGATTGACTGCTGTGCGGTGCAGTTCTTAGATACAGCAGGGATCCACACGCTCAAAGAGGTTCACAAGGATTATGGGGAAATTGGTATCCAGGTGCTGCTGGCTCAGTGCAATCCCTCTGTGAGGGAATCGCTACATCGAGGGGAGTACATTAAAAACGGGGAGAAACAATTTCTCTTTCATAGTGTGCACCAAGCTGTGGAATATGCATTGTGTGCTTACAGGCAGATTGGGTGCTGTGCCTCTGAAGCCTAATGTAAGTAAAAGGATCATGGTGAATGTTAGCCAAATTCAGGCAATGGCATACTTGTATGTGTGTGATAACGCTGGGCGTACACTCACACAGATTTAAAGGGCTACTCTTTTTATTCATATGCTGTTGATCGTACAAGATCATTAAAATGTGTTTTGATGCTTTACGTTTGCTCTGTTGGATATGGCATTAAGAACGTGAGATAATGTGGATAATTATGTCTACAGCCTGTCCGTGGTGGGCTAGCAGAACAAATGCTCTTAACACCAGATGTGCCTCACAGTCACACCTCTTTCTCCTTTCAATGTTGTCCCCAATTTTTCACCTCACACTGATGCCCACTTGGGCTTATTATTACTACATTTATATCCTGCACCTTCCTCCAAAGGAGCCCAGGGCAGCATGAAGACAGTGCCACCATTCTTGATGGGATTTTTGTCTTAAAACAATAAGTATGGATTGGATCCTAAGATAAGTGATCCATAGGAAGTTAATGGAAGGAAAGTTTTCTGTCCTATCTTCCTCTTTGCTACTCCCTGGGTTCCCTGAAAAACCTGTTTAGAGGTTCAAGGCTCTTCTGAACAATGTGTGGGGGAGGACTGATGGTTGCTATAGGGGGATAATTGCTTAAAACTGGGGGGTCCTCTCTGCCGGATTTGGGTAATTTCCACTCCTCCCTAAGCAGCTGCTGTGTCCCTTCCCCACATTATTCAGGACTCGCAGATACTCTGGAGAGGCTTTTCAGGGGGCCAAAGCAAGAGAGAAGGTGGGACAGGAAACTTTACTTCCATGAACTTCCTACCACTCACTTAAGATCCAAGCCTATGCCATTTTATCAAGTTCATGGTTTCATCTAATCATGCTTCACAGTTCAGGGCAAAGCAGTTGCCTTCTGACTTACCTTGAACTGCCCAAGAAATTACTGGGGGGAAAAGACATGTAGCCTGTTCTAACCTGTTGATAAGGCAATAAACAGAGAATGTTCTAAAGCCGATCATAAGTACCTTTACTAGGACTTTAAACAAGGGAAAGGACATGTTGTCAACTGTTTGAAAGCTGAGGGTTTTAGTGGTGTCATTCATAGTGTATGAAACAAGCTGAATATTTAATCAACCTCTTAATCAACCTCTCAGACATTTCTTTGGAAAACAAAGCACTGACCCTTCTATTAAGAAAACCAGTGGATGGTGATTGCAGGGTAATCAGGGCAGATTATCTGGATCCATTTAAGTCAGGCTTCAGGCCTGGACATGGGACTGAAACGGCCTTGGTCACCTTGGTGGATGATATGAGGAGGGCGTTGGATAGGGGCGAATGCACCTTCCTTGTCCTCCTGGATCTCTCAGTGGCTTTTGATACCGTTGACCATGGTATCCTGGACTGCCTGAAAAGGTTAGGCATAGGGGGCACTGTATTGCAGTGGTTCCGTTCCTTCGTCTCTGGTAGGTACCAGAGAGTGGTATTGGGGGATGAGGTTTCAGATCCTTGGCCTCTCACTTGTGGGGTGCCACAGGGTTCCATCCTCTCCCCGATGCTGTTCAACATCTATATAAAGCCACTGGGGGCTATCATCAGGAGATTTGGGCTGCAGTGTCACCAGTATGCTGATGACACGCAGCTCTATCTCTCATTCAAACCTTTACCAAGGTTGGTTGTAGAAACCCTGTCCAAGTGCCTGGAGTCGGTGAGTGGCTGGATGGGAAGGAATAAGCTGAAGCTGAACCCTGACAAAACCGAGGTACTGTTTGTGGGAGACAAAGGAAGGTTGGGGGATGTTGACATGGTGCTCAATGGGGTACAATTGCCCCTGAAAGACCAGGTCCGCAGCCTTGGGGTCATTCTTGACTCCCAGCTGTCCATGGAGGCTCAGGTCTCAACTGTGAGCTGGGCGGCACTGTATCAACTCCATCTGATACGGAGGCTGCGCCCCTACCTTCCCAACCATCTGCTCCCATCTGTGGTACATGTCCTGGTCTCCTCTCGCCTAGACTACTGTAATGTGCTCTATGTGGGGTTACCCTTGAAAACTGGCCAGAAGCTGCAACTGGTACAGAATGCGGTGGCTTGCCTGATTAAAGGCAGCCTCCGGCGAGATCACATCACTCCAGTGCTGAAGGAGTTGCACTGGTTACCGGTTGTTTTCCGGGCCCAATTCATGCTGTTGGTTCTGACCTTTAAAACCCTATACGATTTCGGCCCAGTCTATCTGAAGGAGCGCCTCCAACATCAGGGATGCCGCTCAACAAGATCAGCCTCAAAAGGCCTTCTCTCTATCCCACCAGTTAAAACAGCTAGACTGATGAGAACTAGGGAGAGGGCTTTTTCAATTGTGGCTCCCACTTTGTGGAATTCCCTCCCAAATGATCTCTGCCATGCCCCCTCTATGATGAGCTTCCGCCGGGCCTTGAAGACCTGGCTCTTCAGGCAGGCTTTTGGGGTGGGTTAGGTTTTATTATTATTGTTGAGATTTGTAATGTCTTAATGTATTTGTATATTTTTATTCTGTACGTCGCCCAGAGTGGCTGGACAGCCAGCCAGATGGGCGACTAATAAATTTAATAAATAATAAATAATAATAATAATTACAGGATAGTTTGTAAATAAACTCCTTCTCTGTCAGCTGCTATTGCATAATACATAAGGTAAAAATTCTACAAATATTTTCATTGCACTTTTTCTTGTATATGGCTAAAATGTCTTTGCAGAAATAAGATAAATTAGTTGTTTTCAAGTTCCTGCGGGTTAGATGTGTAAAATGCAAGCAAATGAGAATGAAACAGAAACCTCTATGGCCACTTTAAGCTAAAGATTTCTTTCTATCACCTGTTGGTGGTGCTATAGTTATTTAAGTACTGGATTAGGAAAGTTGCAAAGAGTGTATTTTTGTGTGAGGTTTTTTGGGGGGGAGGAATATAATTTTGCATCATTTAAAAAAGTTATTTCTGTTTTAAAATATTCTGGAACAGCATAAGGATGGAAAAAGGAAAGGAAGCTTTGCGACTTCTGTATTGTAATTATTAGCATTTTTTAGCACACAAGAACAAGGGCTCTTAACAACTGCATTATCACAGGAGTTCATTATGAATAGATTTGTCCTGTGCAGCCTCTTTTGAAAGCATTTCAGATTGTCATAGCTATCAGCAGTGGTAAAATGGCTATTAGATTATGCAGCTTATTGCCATGTGTGATTGTTACTTACACTGTGGGATTCTGTTCACAGGATTTTTAAAAGCGAAATATGTAGCAATTACCTGTCTGTGCATTATGGAGCTACATTCCACAAAATAATATGCAAGGGTAATATAAAAAGAACCACTAAAAGCTGGATTTACAGAATTAGTAAAATAAACATTTCTGAGCAATCTGAGAAATCATAGGGGACTTTGACAGAGAGGATTTACACCCTTAAGAACTGTGCCACGTCAGATCAACGGTCCATTCTAGCAATGGTTAGAAAGATGGTTCTGGGAAGCTTACAAGCAGGACATGGGAACAATTGCTCTCTTCCACTATTGCCTCCTGGTACTGAGTGGCATATGGACCTTCCATGTTCAGACACAGTCTAATTGTCATGGCTGATAGTTATTGATATTAACTTAGAGAGAGAAACTTCTCTGTTCATTTGTATCTGTTGAGTACAGCCCTGCAGTTTTCAGCCATAGGATTCAAATTGTAATAAATACAATATCAGAAATAAAAGAAGCAATAAAATATTGTTTATTTATTTGATTTATATCCTGCTCTTTCTCCCAGCAGGAGAAAGGGCGGGATATAAAATACGATAAAAATAGTATCTAATGCAATGGATGTGCCTGTCTCCTGTCTTCAGCGACACATCCAGAGACACACTGCAGACCACCTGCACGAAGGTTGCGGACTGCTGTGTTCTGCTTTGGCAAGACATCACCTGGAGTACTGTGTCCACTTGTGGGCAATGCAATTTAAGGATATTGACAAACTGGAACCAGTAGTGGTTGGTGGGGTGGGGAACATATTGTGGTGTTGCATGCCTGGTTCCCAGGCAGAGTGTTGCTGCCACTCATCGAGACAGAGAAGCATGGGGAGAGAGATGCAGAATGGGTACAGGGGCAAGCTTCAGTAACGCTCAGTGTTTGGAAGCCAGGTAGACAGTGTTGCCTTGCTTTTCTCACCCCACTGTCTGCTACTGACTGGAATATGTCCTGAGAAGGGTGGCAATGATGGTGAGGGGCCTAACTCCATGAGGAAAGATTGAAGGGGATGGATTAAGAGATTATTAAGATACATGATAACCATCTTCAAATATATGAAGGGCTGTCACAGATTATGGAGCAATTTTATTTAAAGAATTTCAAGAAAAGTAATTTAGACTGAACATTAGGAGGAACTTCCTAATGATACGACCTGTTCAACAGTAGAATACATTGTCTTAGAAGATGGTAGACTCTCCTTTATTAGAGATCTTTAAGCAGAAACTGAATGGCCACTATCAGGAATGCTGTAGTAGTGGATTTCCTTCAGTGGCAGGGGATTGGACTAGATGACCTCTGCAATCCCAATGAGTCTGATTCTAATTTTCATCTAGCAGCTCCTAAAAACAAACAACTAAACAATTCAAAATCACATTAAAACTGGTTTAATTCCCCTGAGATAAAAAAGGCTAAACTGGTTTAAGTAAGTCATCTGTGGATTATATTGACAGTTCCTTCTTGTGATACTATTTCCTCTTCTTTATAGGAATATAATTTTCATTAACTTGGTGAGTGAAACTGCAGTTATTCCATCTTTGTGTCATGAAGGCTCCCCCTTTTGAGGCTCTGCAATTAAACTCCCCCTGCTGTAGTTTCCATGTCCTCTGTATTTATTAAATTCTTACAGAAGCTTTGTGTTTACGTGGCCTTTTCCCAGTGGCAGAATTTTGCCTTTTATGGCTGCATTGTAGACAGAAATTCACAAGGCAAAGTTTTTACGTAGACACCTTCTTCCAAGAGCATTTGTTAGCCATTTTTGGAAGCAGATATATGTACGTATAAATCTTGCCTGTATTGTGTTTAGAGGTATGGGAATTGCTTGCAGGTGCATACCAGTGACTTCTGAAACCTAAGGTGAGAAGTGGTCTTAAGGTGGTGCCACTTCTATCTTCCATAAGTGTGCTCTGCAGGCTTACATACCGCATTTAGGAGCAAAAAATCTCCAGCAGAACAGTTAATGGTGAGAAAGTTAAATGAAGTTAATTCTAGACTACTAGTGGAATTATTTTCATTATGATTATTCCCATGTTATGGTAAAATGTGTTGAGTGGTTTGATTTATTTTAGATAAAAATCACTTGTTAGAAGAGCACCACATGTTAGAATAAACATAGCTAGAAAAATGAAAGCCTTTTCACTTCTCTTTAAACCTGCAGTGATGCTGAACTCAAATTGTTTTGCTTTCTATCTGGATGCATCATCATGGCTTGTTCTCTGTGTGCACCTCTTAAGTTGTGGTGTAGAGGTAACATTTCCCATCCCAAGGTGGAGGTGGCCATGCATCCCATTTCATATTTCAGCTCCAGCGTTTGGACCAAATTAATGTGGCTTTCTTGACATAAATTGGAGCTGTCAGGGGTTTCCTGACTTCATGGCCTCATTTTGCCTGAGAGTTGTAGTTATGTGGCAATTCCCTTTACAGGCCCAGCTTTTGTAGATGAGGCTGTACAATCTGCTCAGCAATATATAGCTTTTCATCAAGTAGAAGGGCCTATTAAACTTTTAATTGAACAAGACAGATTTCTCCCACTGAGACTATAGTGTTTTAATACCAGAAAGTCCTATTGTGGTCTTTGCCAGCTGGAGTGGCAAGAGTTTTAATTTTTTAGCACTTTTCTGTATGTTAACAGCAGGTCATTATGAAAATTAATATCCACAAAGCTTCAGTAATAAACATAAAATGCCTCTTAATTTATCTTTTTCCCTATTACAGATGCCGTTTATAGCAGTTTCTGTTACTCCTAATGTACCCAATGCACTGTAAACGCTGGCATTTAATAACTTAATAGATTTTACTTCTTAAACTATGTGTACAATTTTATAAGGTATAATAGTGTTAATTTTAATCTGGAATTTACAAGGCTAAACTATAAACACTTAGTCTGAAGTATGCTTGTAAGTGTTCCCAATTGGAACACTTTCTCTTTTTAATCACATCACCACTGATTTTAGTTACATTTTTCTTACGCCATTTTTGTCTTTGCTTTTTGACAAAAGCACTAGTGGATAGTATAGGGCCAAAAAAAAGACATGGTATGTAATTTACAGTAAATGGAGCCATTATGTTTGTCTGTCTATGTTTAATGTATCTTTTGGTTCTGGGGCAGTTCAAAGCACTTTTTAAAGGGCTATGACCTTTTTCCCCACAGGGCATGCTCTGTGACTTCATTTGTACTGTACAAACCAATGCTACTGCGTTGTTATTGTATTCTGGTACATAGAATGCATTGTGCATAGTAGCATATACTTCCTCCACCGCAGGCCTCCACTGATGGCTAGTTAAGAGCCACCTTGCCCTGAGAGAAGGGGAGAAAAGGCACAACAGTTTAATGAGCTGCTCATTTCAAGTGGTTTCAACTGAGGCTTCCTCCCTCAGTTGCAATTGCAAGGTTACTAACTTGCAAACCACCACGGCTTGAGGAAAGAGATGAAACACCTTGTCTAGTAGCCTCACTGAAGAGAGCAGCTTGGAAGAGCAGTTGAAAACATATATTTAAATTGTTCATTAGGCTGAAATCCTGTATCCACTTGCTTGGGAGTAAGACCCACTCAACTAAATGGGACTGAGTAAACATGCATAGGATTGTGCTGTTAATCTGTACACAAACATCGAGTGAGCTACTGCAAACTCCAATTTATTCTTGGTGTTTTTATTGCACATTGCCCCAAGCAGTTTTTTTTAGCAGAAAGATGATTCATAAATACAATAATAATGACTTGACCAGCTATGTGTGAATGAAATAGCATATCAGCATAGCCATATTGATGAGATACTGCTTCCTGGTAGCAATTCACTTGAGTCAGATTGCTGCATAGCATGTTGTCTCACCTTACTCATGTGAATTGCTGCCAGGACTGTTTCTTAACAGTAGTTCCTATGCAATACTCTTGTGCATGGTTATATATAATTAAAAACAAAGCGTAGGCCCTGATATAATTTAAACCTTCAAATTAGTTTGGATTTTGTAGATCTAGGTAAACATTTCTAATTAGAAACATGAAATATTTATTCTGGAACTAAGAGATTCTGAGCTGCTGCCTTTCTGTCTTTCTCCCTTCTTCTCAGTGATATGACGTATAACACAATTGGCCACCTTCACATGTTATGATAAGCCAGAGTTTAAAGTTGGGTAGTAGTCATGGCTCGTGTGATTGATTAACAAACTCTGATCCTGGGTTTGGACATAATGGGAAGTCAAGGTTTCCTTCTTTTTCTGTGACTTCTGCTGAGTGGTAGCAAGTGGACAGCATGCACCAGCACACTAATCATTCACAATTAACCAAGGGTTGCCAACATGGTGCCCTCAGATGACATGTGCCCACAGAGGCTTTCCTCGGTGCCCACAGGGTCCCCTCTCCCTGCTGAAATTAGGTTTGAAAGAAGCATTCTATTGTAGCCAGTGGAATAGGTTGCAGTATGTACTTTGTTGTGGGTTATATATGGTGCCTACAGGCACCAAAAGGTTGCCAACCCTTCAATAAACCATGCTAAGTCAGAAATCCTGACTTACTGTGACATGCAAATGTACCCAATTTGAGGTGTGATGCAACGTCATTCTTCTGTGATTTTTCCTACCCCTCTCCTCTTATAATTGTCTGGATGTGAAGAGATGCGCACCGTTGTGAAGTCACATTGGGTTTTACTACACATTTCCAGGAAGAGGGAACATTAGAAGGCAATAGCTCTGTGCCCCTTGTAAGTTCTGTGTTGGCCCTTAAAAGATGTTTTAAATTTTTCTCATTTTGAGTGTTTACGGTTTCACAATGTAGAAGACTGCCAGCAATGTGTTTTGGTTTTGCTCTATAATACATTGTTACGGTCCTGGAATGTTCTATTGCTATGAAGTTCTAACAGTGGCGTAGCTAGAGCTTTTGCCGCCCAGGGCGGTCCCTGAGTTTGCCGCCCCTCTCAATACACTCCAAAAATACTACAAAAAGTCAAAACGACGTATAGAGAAATAAATTAAAACACTATGTTTATTTTTGAAGTAAAACTTTAATTCCAACATTCTAAAATGTTACTTTTCTTGCTTTTCTGTTAGCAAAATCGTCGATGACATTGTCGAAGTCTATTTCATCACTCAGTTGCTGTTCTATAGACAGTATTGCAAGATTTCTTAAATGCAAGGTACTCATTGTAGATCTTAGGGAATTCTTAATCAACTTTAATTTAGAAAAACTGCTCTCACAACTAGCAACACTTACAGCAATTGTAAGGAAAATTCGCAGTAGTATTACAATATTTGGAACTGAATTCTCGAGACTGTATTTTAGAATAAACTGCAAAAGTTCAAGGGGACCATCCTTCCACGTCTCTGTTTCGTCTTGCGTAGCAGCAACAGAAATAAAACTCTGAAGTCTTTTTCTCTCAACGAGGAACTCTTCCTTATTAATGTCATCGTGATCATGATTTAGTTGACATTCGTATTTATCATTCAAAAGATTCGATGGAGTAAGGAAGGCATATTTTTCAGCAAGAACATGAAGCTGTTGAAATCTCGTGGTGATTTCTTGGATCACTCTGTCCAGTGAAAAAAACATTTCTCTCCTCAACTCAGTTTCGCATGACAATTCAGCATCTTGTGATTCTTCACCTGCCGCCAATTTCTTCTTCCTACTCCAACGATCCATGACTATCCCCAGATCATCACAAATATCTGTGGCATAAGCTACTGAATTGTTAACTAATTCGTCCCTATTTTCAGTTAAAAATGCTTTTAAAGCCTCGAGTTTTATGTCACATTGTTGTATATTCAATCCTTTGGTTTGAAGGTAGACCTGTGGTCGTTAATTTCTAGAAGGATGGATTAAGAACATAAGAACATAAGAAGAGCCTGCTGGATCAGGCCAGTGGCCCATCTAGTCCAGCATCCTGTTCTCACAGTGGCCAACCAGGTGCCTGGGGGAATTCCCACAGGCCAAGAAAGCACAGGAAGGAAAACGATTGTAACGCAACAAACAGCACGCCAGCATCTGACCTGGTAACTCTATTTTCTTCTTCACCAGTTAAATGTTCTACAGCACTTAAGATTTTCGAGTAATTTTTCTTTACAACACTCACAGCATCTCCCCGTGCACTCCACCAAGTTTCTACTACACGCTTGACACTTTGACCAGTGACTGAAGTCAGAATATCCCAGCGATGGGTTGAGGAAGAAAAAAACGTGAACAAACGCTCCACAGTTCCAAAAAAGGTAACAGAATTCACAGCAACAGAAGCTGCATGTACACCCGCCAAATTCAGTGAGTGATTTGTACATGCGACAAATTCTGCTTTTCCATTAATTTCCTCGATGCGTCTCTGAACGCCAGTATGTTGACCAGCCATCACAGCAGCATTATCATATGCTTGTCCTCTACAATTTTGAATATCAATTCCATCGTTTTCTAATTTTTGCAAAATCATAGTTGAAATATTCTCGGCGGTTTTACCTTTTGTTTCAATCATGAAATCAACAAATGATTCTGCAACCTTCACTTTATTTCCATCGATCATAACGTAGCATAAAACTTGGCTCGTTTGATCCTTATGAGAAATATCAGGGGTGCTGTCGAATATCATAGAAAAATACTTTGCTTCTTTTACTTGTTCGATAACTTTGCTTCTTACTTTTTCTCCCAAAATTTCTATAAACTCGTTCTGAATAGTAGGCGACATATAGGATTTAGCAAACTTTTTTCCCATCTTGATTCTTAGAATATGTTCACATAGCACTGGATCGTATTTCACCAACAAATGAACTAATTCTAAAAAATTTCCTCTATTTCCCGTTGATTCAGGTTCATCATCAGTCTCATAATGAATTCCTTCTCGGTGACCCCGTAAAGCCAAATTTTGTTTAGCTAGGAATCTAATGATATCCAACAATCTTGAAAGTATCTCCCTCCACTTCTTTACTTCGTTTTCAACTTGTTCTTGTGCCTTTTTATCAATTGTTGCTCCACGTCGGATTCTAATTTCCAACTCCTTCCATTGTGTGAAAGATCGAACATGTGCCACACTAGATTCATGGTCGAATATTTTAGGATTAAGTTTCCACCATATGTTAAATCCATCCGCAGAATCAAAATTTGAATGACTTTTGTCTGCAAATAGTCTGCAACAAAAGCAGTAAAGAGCTTTCTTGGAAGGAGAGTACACCAACCACGACCTCAACATTTTTTCATTATTTGGCAGAGTTTGAAAAAACCACTCGCATGTATGTTTTCTGGTTCGTCCTTTGATTGACGCACCCTCACGAATCACTTCACCAAAATCAGAATCTAGATGTTAAACAACAGACGCACCTTGTCGTACCAGTAAGATCCGTGTGTCATCGTTAATCTTACTTGGCCAAAGACCAACATCTTTAGCTGGAATTTTTTGTTCGTTACACTCCTTATCACTTGTTGAAGTTGAAGAATCACTTGACTTTGACAATGGTTTGAATTCAGAAATTGCTTCATCAACAGTAGTAGTAGTTTCGCGATCGCAACTGAGGTATTTCAGTAGTGCACCTTCATTCTTTTTTAATTCTTCCTCTCTAGCCTTTTTCTTTTTTCTAAAGGCTGCACCACTTTCTTTTATTTGCTTCATTTTAAGTAAGACTGAAAGAATAATAAGAAAAAGAAAGATATTCATAATAACTAATAATTAAATAAATAAGGAATAACAGGGATAAATAAATCCCTTTTAAAATGTTAGTTTGTGTAGTCTGCACGCCTAAAAAACTGTGATACTCTAACTCACCTCAGAAAAACAAAGAACAATATAAAATCATACAGACATTACACGCACTTAACGAGATCAAATTATAACAATCTGAGGCTTAGTCACCATCACCACTCGTCAGACTGACGGGCGTTTTCGCGGGGGGCAGGGGAATGAAGGAATAGTAAAAGTGTGTGTGTGAGTGAGTGAGTGAGTGAGAGAGAGAGACTTAAATTACTGATATTTCTCCCTCCAATTTTCACACCTCCTTCGTCTCGGTCCAATGCCGCTTTCAACCATAACAAATGCTGGAAGAAATAGGCCGTAACAAGACAGGCACTGCCACCTAGAGGCTGAAGAGAGAGGCCGGCCGGCAAACATCCTTGTTGCACGCTCCTGGCCCGTCAGTTTCTCTGCTCCTCAGGCCCAGTGAAGAGGGCCGGGACGGGGGGCAAGCATTGCCTGCAGAAAGTCCAGGCTCGACCCTTAGCACCTCCAGTTCACAAAGGGGGAGTCAGCGATCCTCGCCCTCGTGGCACCTTCCGGGCTCTCCAGGTTCCATTTGCACCCACACCGCAACGGATGCCACCGAGGCTGCCCTCAAGCAAGGAAGGGCCAGGGAGGAGCGAGGAGGGGTCCCAAGCCGCGCTGATGCCCCACCTTTCCAGGCCTTCTCAAGCCCCCGGCTCCTCCCCGGCTGCCCAAGCCAGACATGCTTGACCCGCCGACTCCAAGCCTCAGGAGTGTGAGTCTGCCCAGCAGTTGATAGGGGCGGGGCATGCATGGCGTTTAGGTTTAGCCAAAGTGGGGTGCTGGCGGGGTGCAGAGGGGGCTTCCTCGCTCTCGCTCGAAGGGACCTGCTGCTTGACCTGCAGCGGAAGCCCCCCGCGACGCTCGGTTGGAACTGCCTAGGGCAGGCTGAGCGGCCCTTCCGTTCACTGGGAAACTCGCCTCATTTCGCATTAGGGTGGCGTAGCAGCTCTTGTGCGTGCGCCCTTTGAACGGAAAGCGGGAAGGTGCCGAACGAACGCACAAGGGGGAAGAGTTTCCTCCTGCCAGCCCAAAAATGTGCTGCCCAGGGCGGACCGCCCCCTCCGCCCCCCCTAGCTATGCCACTGAGTTCTAAGCCTCTAAAGTAGTATGAAATTAGATATCTCTTAAAAATAATGGCTTATCATTTTAAACCAGAAGACAGGGATGCTTATGTGCTTCTCTGCACCATGAAATACTGAATTCTGTAACCTGAATAAATCTTACAGACATGCAGATTATATACAAAGTTGCTTTATTTCTCATAACCCTTCTTGTGCTAGTCTTGGGAAGGGGAAAAGGCTAAGAAAGGCCCTAAACAGTGAAGAAACTGTAAAGGTTTTCCTTTAAGAGTAATACCACCTCAAAAGTGAGTATAGAATTGCAGGCCTCCCAACCTTTTCCAAGGTTACAAGGATAGCTTGAGCTGTGTCTGGAAGACTGCTAGCCAAGAAAGAATGTTTTATTTTCCCAGGATGCATGGGAAAGGTGCATTTTTAAAAAATGTAATTTTAGAAAAAAATAGTTGTGAACTGTGCACATACTTACTCTGAAATTGCCAGTGGTTTAATGTGGTATGCGTGACAGGATAAAAATGATTGTTATCAGAGATAATGAGATTTTGATATTCTCTCTAAATTGAAGAATTGTGTGTAAATTTTTATAAAACAAAAATGTTAAGGGTATTTTTATGGAGAGGCATTCTTCTACAATGTAGATTTTTTTTACCTAATATCTTTAATTCACTTTCAAGTGTTATGAAGGGGGAAATGTGTGTTTGAAAAACCAAAAGAGACTGGTGAGAGGGTTTATTTTTCTTGGGAAGCATCTGTTCCTGATAATTGTGTAGTCCAGCAAATATTTTTGCTGTTTGCTGTTCTTCTGCCATATTTTCTGCAACACCCAAAGAAACAGATGGAAGTTGTTCTGGCATTGCACCAGTAGAACAAATGGAACCAAGCTGATATTTTATCTGGGAGTAATGGAGATGTTTTCTTTTTGGCAGTACTCCAATTAGAGTGAAATCCACAAGCCCCGCCCCGGCTCCTCCCACAGTTAACCAAACCACTCATGCACAGAATAGCCTTCTAAAAGCAGTAGCTAAGGAGGCCATTACAAAAGGGACTTCCGCCCCACCCCTGTAAGTCAAGCACTGCTGATGGAGCTAAGAAAAAACAAACAAACCAATCTCAGGAAGCATAAAGGGAACTAGATCTTATGCTTTACGAAAGGTATATGAAATGCGATGTGTTATGAACCAAATGTTTACTATTTTTGTTACATACATAGCTGTAGGAAGTCTGCTACTTAGCCCTTGTAATAAATAGCTGTACTAACTACATATTCAAGTATAGATGAATTATCCGCTATGAGTTTGAAATAAATATGCTTTCCTTGAGTGTTTTGCTTTCCTTGAACATTTTTAGAAAAATCTTCATTATTTTGAGGCTCTGAAGGTTTGTTTCTATACATACAAAAATCACTGTAAATCTTTACTGCATCCTTCCCTTTTGACCATCTCCTGTCCATAAATATACCAGGAAGTATTTTTCCCCCTTCATTGATCCTTTTCATTAGGTAGACCTGTCTTTGTATGTGCTTGCTTGCATGAGAAGGAGTTGGATTTGCCAGCATCTGAACATGTCCTTTTAACTTTACCTCTCATACACAAAAGAGCCATCAGAATGTAGCCAACATTTGTGAGCATTAGGGATGGGGGAGAAGTTAGATTCGGTTTGCATTTCAAGCGTTATCTATCAAATTTGCACTTTCCAAAACAGTATGAGAACTGAAAAACGGCCATCCTTTGAAATTTGCGCATATCCAAATTTTGCTGTTCAGTTCTCCAACCAAATGTTTACAAAAATCCCTATTTTAGGGGACAGTGTGCATAAAAATGAATATAATAGTGAAAATAATATACAAAATGCATTATATTAGGAGAAATTAGTTGCAAAAGTGCAATTAATGCTACATACAAAAATGTGTGTATTAGGAGAAATCTGCACTAAAATGCTGATGAATTTTCATGAGGATTTTTTAAAAACTAGCAAATTGCTGCAGAAATGCGGAGGACTGAATCAGATTGGAAAAATGAGAACCTGAGAGAGCTGAAATTGACATAGCCTTCCATCCCTTGTGAGTATAAATAGTAAATATTAGGACAATGAGAGGAATGTTACCTCTGTCTCCTGCCGCCTTATACATCTGGACAAACCCTAAATCCCATTCAGCAAACTTGCTATCACAAAGCTCCAGGGATCATGGTGAGAGACCGTCACAGTGCTCCTTACTCACCACATGAATTAAATGCAACATCAAAGTGTTATTGTTGGTACAGCTCATGACTAGGTTATTCACAGAACTGAGTTATAACATCCTGTGGAATTTAAAAACCAAAGTGCTATAGCATCTTGACCAAATAAAGTTTTGTGAAATTGCTGCATTTTGTTGAAGTCTATATTTCATGCTCTAAAGACCCATCTAAGTGCGAAAATACAAAACAAAGCAATAATATGAAGTGTAAGAAAATGTTAGCAAGTGTGTAATATAAAGCTCCTGCTGCTAAGATATATTAGTGTCTTTGTTAAAAGTCTCAGACCAAGAATTTTGTATCCATTTTCATAAGATTGCTTTGTAAACATATTTCCTATTAAAATATATTTTATAGCTCTACTGATGTCTTTTGTACTTCTCATTTTGCTTACTGTTCCATTGAGTAACAGTATATGTAACTTAGTATATCCAGAACTCAATACCCACAGAACCTCTATGGTGTGACATGACCCTGCTGCTATTCTCCGGGGGGGGGGGGGACTCTTCAATCTCAAAGCCGCACCAGGAGATTTTTTTAAAAAAAATTGGAAGAATTTATTGGGAGGGGGAAGCACAGGCAAAGAGAAGAATCAACTCCCCTTTTCTGCTCTGCATTTGAGTTTAAATTGCCACCCCACTCCTGCTGACTTATGCTGGGCTGTGGAGGATTTGGACTGAATGGAAACATCCCTCTGCTCACTTCTAGCTTAGGCAGTTTTCCACCACCGCCAGAGTCTGGCAAGCATTACTCCATTGGCATAGACTTTCTCCTACCTGCCGATGTGTTGAGTCACTTCCAGACAACCTGTTTAAGGAGCATTCAACCTGATTTGAGATTAGATGATGTTGAGTCAAGCGTTACCTTACACTTTCCAGTGCGCTTTTCTGGCACTTACTACAAAAAGCCTGACCTTTGGGGGAAGCAATTTTGTTTCACAAGAGCTCAAAATCTTTAGCTGTGCAGCCTGAATTTGCCAGGATGTAATTGAATCCCATCTGAAAACAGTGACAGTCTGGAAGCACCCTTAGTCACTCATATTCTTAAATACAGAATATATGCACACACAGTTAATTATAAACACGAATGTGCAATGGGTATTAGGGCCGATTCACATATGCTGGCTCCCTGAGGTTCTTCATATTAATCTTTGTGACACACCCGCACACTCACACCATTTTAAGGTGCTTTGTACACTTAGATATACATAAAACTTTTTGAAAAAAGGCCTCTCCCTTTCCTACCTGAATATTTAAAAAAGAACAGAAACAGAGCAAATACTACCATATGGTTTTCTGTTGATGAAGTTTTCTACAAATAGGCCTTAGGCGAAGCTTCCGTTTCAATCACTCACTCTTCATGCTTCCTTGTTATTTACGCTGCATGAATCTCTTGCATCTCCTGAACAGAAATAGCCAATCACAGACAGCCACTATGTCTGGAAGGAAAACTCCAGCTCCAGAACTATACATCTTGTAAAAAGCTGGCGGGGAAACAATGCAAAGGAATGTCATGCATTTTTGTTTATAAATTTGCACAGACTGTTGCTTACATGCTTCAAGTGCATGTTTATTGGTGAGGTACACATTGCTGAGTGGTGCAAAGGTGGCATTAGTTGTCTGGCTGTGTAAGTCCTTATAGTAGTACAGGTAAATGTAGTTGAAAGTCTAGTATTACTTTACTGTAAGCAGCCTGTACAGCTTTATCCATTACTTACAAAACAGACTATATTATACAGCTTCATTGGTGCCACCCTTACCTTAAAAAACCTTTTTCCTTAGGTTACCTGTGGCTATTTCTGTAAGAGGCAGTTCACAGCTGTCTGAAAGGACTTTTGCAAGCAGCCCCATGCTGCTTTTTGAACCTCCCAAGTTTAAAGAGCACCGTGGGGCTGCTTGCAACAAGATTTTCAAACAGTCCTATGCTGTTTGAAAATCGGAGCTTCAATGTGCAGCATCACCTGATGTCACCCTAGTCCTGCCCCTATCCAATTTGGCTAGGCGAATTTGGCTTTGGGTCAGAGGCAAATTCTTCCAAGCTACACAGGAAGTGAGTTGGACTGTGAAAGACCAACCCAAATTGTGTTTGCATTTTTACAAATTCGTAAGGCAGTACAATATCTCAGAGAGGAGGTCAGGTCTCCTGCTCCCCTGGTGCATTCACTATAGCTGCCCAATTTCCTTGCTTTTTAAAGTTTGAGAGAAATATCTGTTGGCTATAGGTATGTTCTTAAACCACAAGGGTTTTTTGCCTATTAGTGAATATACATCAAGGGGGCGGAAACTCTGGCCTGCAGACCAAAGTGGGGTCCAGCACAATTTACCCCAATCCAAACCCACCTGTTCCACACCTGACATCATATCAGCTATGCGGTAGGTAAAAATGTGGCTGGATCATCATAATGACATCAGATGATTGACTGGTGGGTTGTCCTGTCCACCTGTAAAAGTTGACAAGATAACGATCTGGCCCACCAGACGAAAAAGGTTCCCCACCCCCGATACATATGTCAGCTTTACAGAACATTATCTGTTGTACTTGCCAGTGTTTAACAGGGAAAGTATGCTGGATGTGTACTTCCACATGTCTCCCCACCTTCTGTTATCTAAGACCCTTGATGCACCTTTGTCGTCCTCACTACCCAACAGAGAGAGCAAAAACATTAATGGATTGTGCCACCTGCTTGTCCTAAATACAATTCCAAACGTCTTCCTGAAGAAGACACTTCGTCAAGCAAACAGTATATTTCACCTAGTATTGCTCAAGTTGGTACCAGCTTCCTTGCTGCCCAAGCCTGCTTCAGAACGGAAACCTACATAGTTTAGCAAGTTTACGCTGGTAATACAAAAGCAATATTTTAGAAGATTGCCCTCAAAACAAACATTTCCTTGATGATAGATAGCTCTTGTGACCTTTGCTTAGCTTGTGTGTGTGTGTAAAGTTAATCTATTTGGACTGAAGCTGTATGTGGTTGTCTTCTTTTAAAATGTTTATTATTGTACGTTTTATGGAATGAACCATAATGTGAGGCTTTTGTCAGGCAATAGCTTTCATGTGTCAGAATGTCTTGAGCCAGGGCCTTAGGAAACTGAGCTCTTGTTTTGTGTGGATAACATAAGCAGGCTTATAACAGGTCAGCAGTTGATGTCCCTGGATGAAACCTGGCTCTCTTTGAGGGTTGCTAACTTGCCCCTCACCAGAGGCAAAAGAGAGTTTTAGAGAGGGCTTTTGGGGGGGGGCATTGATGGCAGGACATGCCACCAGGACTTGGGTCCACTAGGACCTTCTCAGAGCAGCCCTCTGGTCAAACAAGTTGCTAACCATAGAGTTCCATATTTGCCTAAAGCAATGTTGCTGACTATAGAGCAGAGGTGGGGAACCTTTTTCAGCCCAAGGGCCACATTCCCTTCTGGGCAACCTTCTGGGGGCCACATGCCAGTGATGGGTGGTGCCAACTGCAAAAGAGGAGCAACACCCCTCTTTATCCTCTATCGAGGCAAGCAAGGGTATTACTAAGTCCAAGCACACATTCCAGCCAGGCAAAAACACTGAAGGCAAAGCAGGGCCAATGAGGGGTGTGGCTCAGGAAGAGGTGTGTCCTGGGGAGAGTCCTAAGGGACAGAGGGCCACATTTGGCCCCCAGGCCCAAGGTTTCCAATTCCTGCCATAGAACTACATATTTGCCTAAAGGGAGGGGTTTCCAAAGTTTGGTCCAGTGCAGGGGGTTGGACTCAATGGCCTTATAGACCCCTTCCAACTCTACTGTTCTGTGATTCTATGACTACCAGTGCTTCATGAGCTTCATTTAGATGGTTGGTGGCGATTCTTCAGAGCAGTATAGTTCACCATCATCATTTTCTTTATTTATGTTCGAAGGACTTACAACAATAATCACAATACATTACAAAATCAACAGTTTCTGTATGGCCATACAGCCACACAGGTGGGACTGATGGTAGGTGGAGTCCAACAACATCTGGAAGGACACAGGTCCCTCATTCCCGCAGCTGGGCATGAGATCTAAACGGTTGTGCCAATGGCTTAACAGGCAAGGTGGATTTTGAGGAAAGATTTGAAGGAAGTAAGAAAGGTGGTGGCATAGCAAAGGCATTCTGGGAAGAAATTCCAAACATATGGGACTGCAAGAGGGAAAGGATGGGACCTTTCTGAGGGAGCAGAGTTTTAAATGGTGAAGCTGCAGGAGCAAAGATCACAGGCATTGATGAAAGAGCATAGAAAATGCAGCCTCTGACTGACACCTCTTGAAGCTGCCCCATTCTTCCATTCCATCAGAGTTCCTTCTTTACTAGTTATTACCTCTTTGTTTTACCTGGTTTTAAAAACTGTTTCTCCCCCTTTTCTATATAGTTTCAGAAAAGTGGGAACAGGCAGTATATTATTTGATAAAAATAAAACGGATATAAAAAAAGTGGGGGAAAAGCATTTTTCATCTAGCTGTCCAAGAACAAACCGATAGGGTCCTGCCACTGATGTACACATATGCATGGGTATAGCTCACTAGTCAGAAAAGAAGTACTTTCACTTGTGCACCAGAACAGTACGTGTGTTGCTCTGTTGTATTTGACCCTCCCCCCGTTCACTTATTTGACAGTAGCCCCATCTATGAGAGAGGGAGAAAATCTTTTTTCTATCCAATTTATCTAGTCTAGTCCATGCTTAATTATATTATGTTTCTCCTTACTTGGCTTTTTTCTAAGCTAAAAAGCCCCCAATATTTTAACCTTTCCTCTTGGGGGAAAGTCTCTTGATTGTTTTGGTTGCCCTTTTCCAAAACAATTTAAGCTCCACAACCAGAACTGCACAGTTTTTGAATTTTGTCGCAGGGCAGATTTGTATAATCCAGACTTTAAACTATTTGTTTAATCCAGACCTTCAAACAGAGGACTGCCCTCTGGGAAATAGGACGCATAGCCACCCTAGTGCCTTTATGAATTCACACATGGACTGATCTGGCAGGAGCAAAAGCCCTAGGTGGGTGAAGCATAGAAAGGGATGGATCCGGGTGTGTTCAGTTGATTCATTTGTGTTGCTGATGACCTTTGCTTCATATATTAATAGCTTTATGTAATCATGGAAGCGTTGAACTCAAAAGTATATACCAAATCAAAACAATAATTAGCTTAAACTTTGCACAGCAGAAAAAACCTTTACAAGTGGAACCAGAGACCTGTGCCTCAGCAAAAGAGGTGGAGGGAAGCAGGGGCAAGGGAATGTTATGCACCAAGGAGCCACGAAGAGGGGACAGAGCTCATAGCTAGATGTTGAAGATGCATATCTAGCTGAAGTAGGGGTGGGGCGGGTGCATCGTAAAAACATGTTAGGTGTCAGGGGCCATTACTTTTAACTAATTAACTGCAGCACAGGAATTGGCTGGTTAATTCAAATCAATATTTGAAATTCATGGCTCCCTCTCACTCAGTGGGGTATCAGTGGGGTAGTGGAATCTGCTCTGGGTTTTAGTCCGAACTGTCAAGGAACTTTCAAGGCTCCTTGAAAGTTTGGGCAAAACCCCAGAGAGGATTCCGTTTCCTCATTGACATGGAGCCACCACTGCTGCTCCCACTATTGACTCTTGTTTCACACAGAGCACAGTGCTGCTACAGTGACAGAAACCAAACAGACAAATAAATTTAAAAAACCCATCTATGCTTCTTTGTAAAAGATACTGCAGTTCTGTCAGGATCTAGACCTTACAACTCTGTGCCCCCTTGGCTCCTAGCCCATAGTCCTCTCTAGCCACTCCAGCTTTCTATGTATTGCCACGTGCTTTCTGTCCCTTTTGCCTTTATGCTCCATAAAAGATTTTGACCCAGTACCATTTTACTCCCATCACCATTGCTTCCTCTGATCCATTATTTTGAGACTACTAAAAAAAAAGTAAAAAAAAAAAGTAAAATTTAATTTTTGTGTCGCCTATCTGGCCGAAGCCACTAACCACATCGCCCAGCTTCTTTTATCCACCATTTATCCCGGCTGGGGCTCCCATCTCCCATAGCTCACCCCAGCAGGCAGCCCTTCCTGGGGTTCAGCCTAGTAAGGTTTCTTCAGAATCCCCTTCTTGTCTTGGTGTCCTCCTGGCTCTCCTGCCCTTCTTCTCGTGCCTCCTTCTCTCCACCTTTCCCTAAGACCAAGCTACCCATTACATTATTCACACTGGTGCTTAAAACTGGCCGCTTTTTATTTTGAAGGTATTTCCCCCCAATCAGGAACATACTCCCGATCTGGACTGAGGCCTACTGCCAGTTTCCCACTGAAAATTAGGAACGTAGAAAGCTGCCTTATAATTGGTCAGATAGTCAGATCTGTGGTCTATCTCACTCAGGATTGTCTACACCAATTGGCAGTGGCTCTCCAGAATGTTTGACAAGGGGGTCTTTCCCACCCTACCAGGAGATGCCAGGATTGAGCCTGGGACCTTCTGCATGCAGATCAGATGCTCTAAAGCTGAACTTTACCCCCTCCCCAATAGATATGTATGATATTGCCAAAAGGTGTGATCAAACATGCTATTTCTTCTACTTGGGTACATTTTTGAGTGTCAATCTGTGTCCCTTTTCTCTTTTGTGAGGCTGTCAGAACACTACAGGGGACATAGGTAGTCTCTCCACTTCCGACATGCATGTTGGGAAAGGTTAAACATAATTAACTTGATGTTCCATCTAACAACTTCTATCTACCCTTCTTGCACAGCACCCCCTTGTGCTTATGCAGCTAACATCACAAATAAGGAATTCAGATGATGAATAGTAATGTCTTTGAAATAGTAATGTAGGAAGGCTTTATATTCTCATTCAGGCCCCATCTGCACTCTACATTTAAAGAAGTATCACACCACTTTAAACAGTCATGGCTTCTCCCACGGGAATTGAGAGTTTTTAGGATATCCCTGTTCCTCTCACAGAGCTACAGTTCTCAGAGTGATTTGACAATCAGTCCCTCTTCCCAAGAAACTCTGGGAATTGTAGTTTTCAGCACCCTTCACAAATTACATTTCTAAGGATTCTTTGGGGGGAAGCCATGGCTATTTAAAGTGATATAATGGTGCCTTAAATGTAGAGTGCAGATTGGGGACTCAGACTGGTGCAAGGAAAAGGCAGCTTAAGCCCTAAGGCTGTGCCCCCTTGACATGCTACCATTTCAGGCAGAGAGAGAGAGAGAGAGAGAGAGAGAGAGAGAGAGAGAGAGAGAGAGAGAGAGAGAGAGAAGTGCATTCTTTTTTGTAACAGTCTAATAATAGAAACCCATTTATTTTTCCCCACAGGTGCATAGACTGAGAAGTCACCACCATTTGGGCCATGGCATTATTATCCATGCCTGAAAGTTCACAACACTTTTTCGGATTAAAAAAAGAAAAGAAAAAGAAAAGTGAGCGGAGCCACCTCCATTATTTATTTATTACTTTAGGTCAGGGGTGGGGAACCTGGTACCCTCCACATGTTGTTCTGCTCCCATCAGCCTCAGCCAACATGGCCAATGGTCAGTGATTGTGGGAGCTATAGATCAGCAACATCTGGAAGCCCACAGATTTCCCACACCTGATTTAGGTAATTTGTATACCGCCTTGCCAAGCTATACAACCGTCTCCAGGCGGTTCACATCATGAAAGTAAAAGATTTGTTTTTAAATCAGGCAAGGTCTTAGAACAATGTCACCTGAGAAACCCCATAATTGTTTATAAGTGGAGGTGTAGCTAGAAGGCCCTTCCAACTACCTGGTCCTGACAACCTCAGGCTCCAGATAGAAGTCACCTTAAATGAAACAAAACATTACGGATCCAACTCTATCACTTTTTAACTGTTGAGCTTCATCCCCACTATGTACTTCAGCTGCTTCTATTGTTGACATTAGTGAGGCAAGCGCGATGATTTCACCGCTATCCATCAAATAAATGCACTGTAGGAAGAGAATTTGCCTTCCTTTTCCCCAGGTCAGCATCTCTGACAACTGTTGCAGGCTTTCTGCTTTCTCTTGTACTATTGAGGAACGTTTTGATTGCTTACTTTTGCCACCTGGATTTGTCTTATTAAATGTATTCTTTCCCCAGGAAGCATTTCTGGCACAGCACACCCTCCTCTCTAACTGTGACCCAATGCTGTATTCTGAACGAGGAACGAACCACACAGTACACCTCTCAACATATAACACAATCAAACCCAACCAACGTTGAGAGTGTGGAAGTGGGAGTGGAGGAGCAGGGTGAAGATGCCCCTGAACACTTCCCATACCTGCTGCTTTTCTGCTACAAAATGCTCCCCCAAGCTGCTACCCCGTCCCCAAACCAGGAAAGCTTAGAAGCAACTTGGATAATATAAACAGCAGTCAAGGAAGGGGTTAAGCATCACCACCACCTGCTGCTCCACCCCAAACCCCACTTTTGTTGCAGGTCAGGTGTTGTTAGGTCTCAACAGGGACTAACCGGTTTGTCTGGGGGTGAGAGAAGATAACATGAGAAGAGTCCTGCTGGGTCAGGCCAAAGGGCCGTCAAGTCCAGCTCTCCGTTTTCACAGTAGCCAAAAGGATGCCTATGGGAAGCCCACAAACTCAAGAGCAGCCTCCTCGCTGGCCATCTGTAGCAACTGGTATCCAGAGGCATGGCGCCTTTGACGGCAGGGGCAGAGCATAGCTATCATGGCTAATAGCTATTGACAGACTTATCCCCCATGAATTTGTCTAATCTTCTTTTAAAGCCATCCAACTTGGTGGCCATCACTAACTACATCTTGTTACAGGAGTAAGGGTAGGGCTGGCAGAGAGAAAGGGAGAAGAAATGGGGATTGTCTCTATCTGCACAGCAGATGTTGAAGTTTTTAGGGTGTGGGAGGGGGACGTAATGCACAGTTTTGCTGCTGCCACACCAGCACAGTGCAATTTGGGCATTCGACCACACAGCCTTTTCTATTAAGACAGAACTCATATTTCTAATTAAACACACCAAAAATATCCTCTAGATGCAAAGGGGAGGGTAGCCCTTCTAAAAATAGAACTAAGATCACACAGATCCTTTGCCAGACCACCTCTATTCCTGTTTTCCAACTCTGCATTTCTGTACCACAGTGTCAGTCTATGACTCTAGTTTGCACGTAACATTAAGCTAAACCATGGCTTAGCTCACAGCAGCACAACAAGAACCGGAGCAGAGGAGGAGCAAAGGGGCCATAAGTTCATCTCCAGGAACCCATACTCTTGCACATTTGCACTAAGCCATGGTTTGGCTTAGTGCTGCATTTGGGCCAAGTCAGTGTGTGCTAGCTGGTGGAGCAAGTTACCCATATCCCTTGCCTATCCCCCTGGTATAGATACAAGAAGGTGTGCAGAAAACTTTGCTTGAGCTCAAGCAGTTTCCTTTTGTTTAGCAAACAAGCTCTGGTGATTGTGGCAGTCACATCATCCGCTACTGATATTTGTCTAAACTTTTAAGATCATAATTAATGGGCAGGACAAGTTTCCATAAAAAATATTCTGTTTAAGTGATGTTTGTTTTCAAAATATAGCTCTGAGTAGCTGGGGAAGAGTTGCAATCATGTAAGGAGGAGATAAAAGGGCTAATGAAGTGGATCCAATGCTACTTGTCTTCTCGTTCTGGAATAGAGGATCAGTTCAAGAGGAGGAGGAGGCGAACATCACAGGTTTGGAACATTTCACTTGCAGGCTTTGTTCACTTCATTTTTTTTCAGGGCAAGATGGTTTGTGAGAGATGTCTCAGAGGCTAGAGGTGACTTGCATTTGAGAAGAAAGGCATAATCGCCAACAACTGACCAAAGGCAGTGCCTGATTTCTGGTACCTGTCCTTGGTAATGCACTGTCCTCATTTTGTCATTGCTTTTGTTTGTGGTAGGAGTTACTGAGCATTTTTTTTTTACTAGTTGTCTTTTTAGAATGCACATACATGCATATTCAGAGTTCTTCAGAATACGACTTCTTCCTGGTCTCTAATTTCTGATTGGGGACAGTGCATTTTTCTTTTGTTGCACATCACTTTGCAAATGCATGCACAGGGACACACGTTGCCAGGGAGCAGCTTATGTTCTACCATCCCTATAACTGCCTATTCAGATAGTAAATGTTGCTGTACTGAACTGATGGTGGGCAGGATAGAAATGGAAATGGATAACTAAATATATAAATATTCTGTAATAAATATAAGCAGAACTATTACATATTCTTAAATACATGTAACTACATCATCTGGGAGCCAGCAAGGTGTAGTGGTGGAGTGTTGAACTGGGACCCGGGAGGCCAGGGCTCAAATCCCTACTCAGCCTCGAAGTTCGCTGGGTGACCTTGGGCCAGTCTCTCTGCCTAACCTACCTCACAGGGTTCTTGTGAAGATAAAATGAGGAGAAGAGAGACATGATTGTATATCACCTTGATCTACTTGGAAGAAATGAATACATTATAATAAATAAGTTTAAGATAAAAGGTGACTGCTATGGCCAGCTTCCTAACACCTCCTTCTTCAGAAGCTAGTGTTATTGCAGAGTAAATTAATTCAGTGTATAGTAGGGATGGGTGAGAAATTTGATTTAGTTCACATTTCAAGCCAAATCTATCAAATTCGCACTTTCCACAGCAATATGAGAATGGAAACACAGCCATCCTCTGAAATCCTAACTTATTCAGAGTGTGCAATGCAGTTTGCCAACCAATGTTTACAAAAATGCATATGTTGGGGGAAAGTGTGCATAAAAATGAATATATGAGTGAAAATAACAAACAAAAATGCATTATATAATAAGAAATTACTTGCAAAATGTGTATATTAGTCAAAACTTCCTACAAAAATGTGTGTGTTAGGAGAAATTTGCACTAAAATGCTAGAGGATTTTCTTAAGGATTTTTTTTTTAAAAAATGCAAATTGCAGCAGAAATGTGGTGAACTGTAAGAATGGGAAAAGGAGAAACTGAGAGCACCTAAATGGTAATCTTTTCATCCCTAGTGCACAGTGGAGAATAGCTTTCATGAGCATGTGTGTGTTTGCATGTGCATGCATGCTTGCGCACAGTTCAGGTAGTGAGAATAAGTGCTTGCGTTTGCATGTTCATATTTGAGATACTGAAAGGAATGGTATGTGTTATTATCACTGCATGATTATGCTCCTTTCTCCTGGGGTGGGGATTGTAAGCAGACTCCTAGAAGTTAAATACCAGTGAAAGTGGGTTGTGGATTCAAAGACTGCACTCAGTGCAGTTCCACATCTTGGGGTTTTGTTGGTTTGCACAGGGACTAGAAAACATCACCACTACTCTAGGCAGAAACACCACTAAAAGGTAAAGGTGTCCCCGCACTTGTAGTGCGAATTGTTTCTGACTCTTAGGGTGACGTCTTGCGACGTTTACTAGGCAGACCGTATATATGGGGTGGGATTGCCAGTTCCTTCCTCGGCCTTTCTTTACCCCCCAGCATATGGTGGGTATTCATTTTACTGACCACGGATGTATGGAAGGCTGAGTGGACCTCGACCCCTTTTACTGGAGATTCGACTTCCTCCTTTCGTTGGAATCGAACTCTGGCCGTGAGCAGAGCTTTGGCTGTGTTACCGCTGCTTACCACTCTGCGCCACGGAGGATCTTAGAAACACCACTAGGAATCTTAATACTGAAATAAAACAAACTCAATTCAAAATAATCATACAATCTTTTTCAATAAAAACCCATTGTGAGCTAGGCGCATTACATTATTGGAAAATAGAAAGGAAGGAAGAATAGAAAGTAGGGAATAGGATATGATTACCTCGCAGTTAGAGGCCAGATGTTTTTGTCATAGGGCTGTAGGGAAACAGTGATTTGACCAAAAATGTTTGAAACTGACCCAGTGACACAAGGAAAAGCAGTTTCATTAAATTGTTCCCCCTCTCCAGCAACTTTGTCTTGCAGGATCATTTCACCAATTCATCAGCATGGTGCCTTGAAAATAAGTTCCATTGAACTCCCTGTGTTTATATGTAGCTTGTCTCCAGTTGTCCTTGCATTGGTAACCTCAAGATTGGATTACTGTAATGTGCTCTGTGTGGGGCTCCCCTTAAGGTTGGTCTGGAGGCTGCAATTCGTGCACAATGCAGCAGCTAGGTTGTTTGTGGGGGCAAACTAATGCCAGAAAATAACACCTTGCCTTCGGGTCTCTGTTATTTGCCAATTTGCTACCAGGCCAAGTTCAAAGTTTTGAATGTATAAGTCCCCAAGACAAGGTTACTTGAGAGACTGCCCTATCCCTTATATTCCCAGTAGGTCACTCACTGCGTTCTGCAGAAAAGTTTCTCCTTCAAGTATCCAACATATCAGAAGGCTGCTCCACAGTAACTCTGAGCCAGGCTTTCAGTGTGGCTGCCTCTGTTCTGTGGAATGCCATCCCTCTTGAGATACTGCTAGGGATCAAAGGATCTGTCCATTTTGGTTCTCTTAGTTCCTCATTTTTCCAATCTTAAAATCAGTTTTCCAAATTTCTGTAGCAATTCGCAATTTAAAAAAATCCTCATGCAAATTCTTCAGCATTTCAGTGTTATTTCACTAATACAGCAATGTTATGCACACTTTCCCTAATATATGCAATTTCAAAAGTGTTCGCAACATTCAGATAAGTGCGAATTTTGAAGAATGGCTGTGTTTTGGTTCTCATATTTTTTCTAAAAGTGCAAATTTGATAGATTCACCTTTAAATGACAACTGAATCTAATTTATCCCCCATCTTTGATACAACAGGTGCCCACTAATTGTACTTTCTGGAAACAATTGAAGACGTTTTTGTTTCAACAAGCTTTTCTGCCTAGGTGAAAAAATCTCTGCCTTAGGTGTTTATTCTGTACTGCTTTCAAATCTATCTTTAGCTGTCATTATTTTGTACTGTTTTTGTAGCTATTTTTTAAAGTTGTTTTTATGTAAATCACCTTGGGACTCACGTAGAAGGCATCATAAATCATTAAAAGAATAAGAAAAAACACACATAGGCAGGACTGCTTGGTTAATCCCTGATCCCCCCTCCTTCCCCCAATGGTGGCATTGGGCACCTTTTAAACCTTTGGGGCTGGTTTTGAATAAAGCATCTTTTTTTGTTGTTGTTACACATTTCTTTTTTTTAAAAAAAGGAAAAAAATCCAACATGCAAAAAAGACAGTTGTCTCCTAATGTTTCAGGTTTGAGAAGAGGGCTTCATGGAATGGCACACTGTGACTTTATATTGTTAACATGGCCTGCTTTGATCACTGCATTTTCTTCAGAGGGGTATTTAACACATCATCTCTTGAATATATTGAGCTACTAGAGGAACAATCCACCCACTTTGTAAAAGTGCCCTCCCAGTATATATCCCACTGTTGCCCAAGATAATGTTGGCTCCAAGTGAGGCAAAGGGAACACTCATTTTTTACAGCAGAGATGTTTGCACATTTATTTATTTATTTATTGCACTTGTATACCGCCCCATAGCCGAAGCTCTCTGGGTGGTTTACAGCAATCAAAAACATTAAAACAAATATACAATTTAAAACACATATTTTAAAAACAATTTAAAACATATGCTAAAATGCCTGGGAGAAGAGGAAAGTTTTGACCTGGTGCCGAAAAGATAACATTCTGGTTATTAGGGTTTTAAAAAATTATCCGATTATTTTTTCTTATAAAGGCCTTAAGATCAGAGATGAGTCATATTAGGTGACTCGATTAAATAATCATCCAAGGTGATATTGATAACATATTAAAAAAATTCTTTGAGAAAGAAGATGTAGTCTGATCATAAGTAGGCAAAATAGTGCTAAGCTACCAAAATAGTGTTTCTCATTGATATAGCAAAAGGACAGTTTTAGATTGTTAAAAAAAAAAAGGCTGATTCATACCATCCTGCAGCCACTCATATGATAGAAGCTGAACTGGGGTAGTACATACTGATTCTGAGTATTTCTGGCTTGTGTTGGAAAAAAGACATAAGGTTTACAGTTACCAAAGACTTTTATTCATAATGAATGGCTCAAACAATTGTACAGAAGGAGCTTTTATTATAATATGCATCAAAATGTATCAGTGCTGAATTTTTTAATGGTTGTACCTACGTTGCAATTGTATTCTCACTCAGTATGGAACAATGCATCATTAGTTGGATAAGAATTCCTCTGTAATCATGCATGAGCACAATACTTCCAGTTAATAAAGCATGTGCTGCCCTCTTTCAGCTACCTTGGAGCCATGGAGAATGGCATCACCATCCAGAAGCCTGAGCAGAGCAATGATATGCAAAGCTCACCACCACCAGAACCATCATCTCATTACTTCCCTCTCAAGCTAGAAGAGTATGAACCTCCAGGCCTCAGTGTCAAGAAGCTCCTCAAGAAAACCAGAGAGAATTGCAAATGCGACCGACAAAGTATCATCAGCTTCTTCCTTAAACTGTTCCCTGTAGTAGAGTGGCTTCCCCGTTACAATATCAAGGAACAACTGCTTGGGGACATCATCTCTGGCATACTGGTTGGAATAGTTGCCATCCCTCAGTCGATCTCCTACTCTCTCTTAGCAAGCCAGGATCCTATCTACGGACTATACACAAACTTCTTCTGTGTCATTATCTACTTTGCCATGGCAACCTCACGCCACAATTGCGTTGGGTCTTTCGGGGTCCTTTGCCTGATGATTGGGGAATCAGTAAACCGGCAACTGAGGTTAGCAGGATATGATTTAGATGCAGATACCGGCTCACTCGTGAATGCCACAATGAATGGGACAGTTGCCTGTGACAAAGGTTGTTACGCTATCACTGTGGGAACTGCTTTAACTTTTTTGGTTGGGATTTACCAGGTAAGATAACTTCATTCTCCTGAACAGAAATGCCCTCTTAACATTTAGGGCACCTAAACTCTCTTGATTCAAACCTGCCAAGCCAGTTGTTGCCAGCTGCAAAACAAGCAAAAAAGCTTTGGGAGGGGGAGAAGCTGTGCTACCGCCACTGTTAATGGTGAGCCCCACCCCTGAGAGGAACCACTGGGGAATTTCTCCATCTACCAGAGATATTTGGTAAATGGTGCCCCACCCCATTTCTTTGCCTATAAATATGGAGGGAATTTCGAGAGGCAGGTTGCACACAACAGGAATGGCTTTCTATATCACAGTTCCTGGGTTATCCTAGCTGTGGATCCAGTTCACGCATGCATGCTCATCACTTGATGACAGTAGGTTCATCAAGTGATAATTTGCCTGTGAGAAAGATCAAATACCAGAGGCAGACCTATTGTATCAGCTCACATTACCTGAAGCCCAATGCTTTCCAGTGGGGCCAGTTCACACATAAAGCTGGGTCAAGTGTTAAGCAATGAAGTGATTTACATGCATGTGTGGGAACTAGCCTTGTAGTATATGGAGTAGCACAGCTCTAGGCCATTCTTTCTAACTTGGGGTACTTCTAGATGGGGGCTAATCAATTTACTGATGGGCCACCGAGATGTCAGAAACAGGTTACTGACATCAAGCTTGATTTACTTACTGGATTTTATTTGGAAATAGTAAATCTATATTAAATTGGGAGGGAGAGATATGGGCTGTCATTTTGATGTTAACTATTTCCTATGGACCCTGCTAAAAGCTTGCATGTATGAGGAGCATCAGTCCCACAATAAAGTCCTGTTTGGAGGCACCTTTGGATGGCAATTTTTCAAAACGCTAGCCTATATTCATGCTATGTATTTGACCTAGTTCTGACTATGACTGCCCATATAACTACTACAAATTGTTTTTAGCCCTGTTCCTGCATTCTTAAATTCTTTCTGTAGAGGGGTGTGTGCACCACCCCCACCCCCATAGTGAGCTGGAAGGTCTAGGTTATAAGTGCATCCAGCTCAACATGGTCACAGTGCTCCCCACACTCAGGAATCCTGATCATCCAGGGGTCCCAGCTGCGAGGAGGAATGTAAGGGTGTGTAGCTGAATGCACCTATGACCCCCCTTCACACCTTTCTGCTCAATGCAGGATGGCTGGGTATGGAGGGAGCGGGTTGGTGCACATACCCATTCACAGAGAAAATTTGAGAATGCAGGAATAGAGGCTTGTCTCACAACTGCAGAAAGATAGCAGAGAACAAATTCAAGTTCTGACCTAGTCAGATGAATGAATGGAACTTGCTTTTCATTTCAGATACTTCTGGGGGTCTTCCAGTTGGGCTTCCTATCCGTGTATCTTTCGGAACCTCTCCTGAGTGGCTTTGTGACTGGATCCTCTCTTACCATCCTTACTTCCCAAATGAATCTCCTGCTGGGACTGAAAATCCCCCGCCATGATGGAGTAGGTTCCCTTATCTTAACTTGGGTTGACATATTCAGATACATTAGCAAGACCAACATCTGTGACCTAGTCACCAGCCTAATTTCTTTGGCTCTCATCGTGCCAGTAAAGGAGATCAACAACTTCTTTAAAGACAAAATGAAGGTTCCATTTCCCATGGAACTCCTGGTTGTCATTGCAGCTACTCTGTTTTCATATTTCTTTAACTTTAATGAGAGATACAAATCTAAAATCTGTGGCACCATTCCCACTGGTTTCAAGAAACCTGCTGTGCCAGATCTGAGCCTTTTGTCAAATCTGGCACTTGACGCTCTACCCATTGCCATCATTGGCTTTGCAATGACTGTCTCCCTCGCAGAAATATTTGGCAAGAAGCATGGCTATCCTGTCTGGGCCAACCAAGAGATGATTGCCATTGGCATGGGGAACCTTATTCCATCTTTCTTCTACTGCTTTGCCTCCTGTGCAGCCTTGTCAAAGACCTTGCTGAAGGAATCCACGGGATGCCAGACCCAGATCTCAAGCATGGTATCTGCAGTTGTGCTGCTCCTGGTGTTGTTGTGGATTGCCCCTCTCTTCTATTCATTGCAAACCTGTATCCTGGGGGTGGTTACCATTGTTAACCTCAGAGGAGGCTTGCGGAAATTTGCCGACACTCCCAAGATGTGGCGGATCAGCAAGATAGACACCATGGTCTGGTGGGTCACCATGCTGTCCTCGTCACTCATCACTACAGAGTTGGGCCTCCTAGTAGGGGTCTGCTTTGCTCTCCTCTGCATCATCTTCCGCACCCAGAGGCCCCGAGCCACCCTTCTTGGCAAGGTGAACAACTCTGAAATCTATGAGGACCAGTTTACTTACAAGAAGATCAGCAGTATTGCGAACATCAAGATCTTCCGTTTTGATACTTCCCTTTACTATGCAAACAAGGACTACTTCAAAAGTTCACTTATCCAGAAAACAGGAGTGAATCCTTCTCTGATTGCTGCCAGGTGGAAAAAAGCTGATGAGAAAGCAAAGGCAATCCTGAGCAAGAATGAAAACTGTTTTTTTCCTAAGTTTAACTGCCTGAAGGGCACCAAGAGAGGAGCCGCAAAAGTTTCAGCAGCGGATGCTCCTGGTCCATCCATAGACATGCATACTTTAATCATTGACTGCGGTGCCATGCAGTTTGTAGACAGCGTGGGCCTTAGTGTGCTGAAGGAGACTCGCCACGACTACAAGGAGATTGGCATCCAGGTCATTTTAGCCAATTGTAACCCATCCATCCGGCACCTACTCCAGGCAGGTGGTTGGCTCACTGGGATGGAAGATTCAGAGCTGCTGTCCTTCCACAGTATACATGCTGCTGTGCAGTTTGCAGAGAAACAGTACCAAGCTCAACAGAAGGAGAGCGAAGTGGCCAGGGATGTCTTTCTTAGCCCGGAAGACAATGATATCTCAGTAGCCTCTGCTCTGGAGGGACAACTGTAGGCCTAGATAGAGCAGGATGAGTAATACTGGGAACTTGCTTCACACTTGTGTTAAGTGAAGCATATGAGCCATGGCTATGAATGATCTAAGCTATGACATCAAAATTCCCATTCTTGCACCAAGCCGATGGAGGCCTTTGCATTCAAGAGGATTGTTACACTCAGGTTGGCGACAACTTTGTGATGTTCTAGTTTCCCAGGAGTGGTGATGGGGAAAGCTTTTCTTGTTTTATTTCTTCAACTCAGGCGGCCATGAAAGGTATAGGATCAGGGCCAAGAAAGAAAGGTGACAGTTAGTGGTGAGCCAGACTCTGCCCTCCAGTTTCTTAAAGGCTTTCCCTGAGGAAGAGGCTTCCATTTTTCTGCTTCTTTATTATTTCTTTCAACAATTTTGGTTTTGCTTAACAGTGTAATCTCTAAATGGTGTACATTATGCTGACAACACAATACAATATAGATTAAAATCAGTTAAATTAACCACAAGATTAGAAAAAACTACTGAAAATGCCTACTGAAATAAAAAGGACTTCACCAAGCTTTGGAGGTTTAACGGGGGGCGGGGGCGGGAGGCTGTGTGATCTCAGTCGGACCCTTTGGAATTACAGTGAGTGTGGGTTTTTGAGCTTACCTTATTGCTGTGAGCAGGGATTCCTTTGCTTTCTATAAAAACATTCTAATTTTTTTTAACTGTTTCCCTGGAAATACTTAATTTATTTTCTCATGTCCTAATAAAATCAATAATAATGAAAAGAATTAAACTTGTCTCTGTGTATCTCATTTTATTTATTAAATTTATATCTTACCTTTCCTCCAAGGAGCTCAAGGCAGCGCACATGGTTCCCTGTTTCATCTTCACAACAAACTTGTGAGGTAGGTTGGTTGAGAGTGACTGGCACTCACCTAGAGCACTTCATTGCTGACTGAGGAGTTGATTTTTTGGTGGAAGACTGTGTGTGTGAAGGGGAGAGGGGAGTTATATATGCCATCCAAATTCCTTGGAGGAAGGGCAGAATATGAGTGGAATCAATCAAAATAACAACAAAACCCGATACCTCAATAATATTACCTTTTACTGACCACCAGAGGGCGAGAGTATGACACAAAAACCTAAGTTCAAGTAAGTCATTTGGGAAGAAAGTCAAGACCAAGTGACAAGGACTTTGTTGTAAGCAGCAGCAATCTTTGAGCATATTAAACTTCATAAAAATGGTTATTGTTTAACCTTCAGTGGGATTTATGTTTGCATAAACAAACACACATAGATAAGGATCATGCTGTATATTTCTGTCACAATGCGATCTGAAGAAGTACCTCCGTGATTTATTTCCAATGATAGAATAGCACAAGTGATAAAATACTATTCACTCCAAGGGACTAATTTACATCCATAGAAAAAGGAATTATGCTCAGACTGAATATATGAATATTAAATAGAAAACACCTTAGCATTATCACAGAAGGAATGTGATCATAAGCTGCGCAATGTTACTTTTGATTCCCCCAGAGCATGTCTACTCAGTGGCATCTTCACAGTGGCATCTTTGTCAAGCCTATCAAATATATGGCCAGCCATAAGAAGAGCCAGCTGGATCAGGCCAATGGCCCATCTTGACCAGCGTCCTGTTCTCACAGTGGCCAACCAGGTGCCTGTGGAAAACGCTCAAGCAGGACCTGAGTGCGAGAGCACTCTCCCCATTATGATCCCTAGCCACTGGTATTCTGAGGCATACTGCCTCCAATAGTGGAAGTAGAATATAGCCATTGCGGCTGTTTGCCATTGATAGCCTTAATCTCCATGAAATTGTCTAATCCTCTTTTAAAGCCATGCGAGGGTCTTGATAAAAATCCTGAGCAGGCTATGAAAAGCAGCTGCTGCTGTTGTCAGGATCCTGAATGGACATAATACAAATGGTTGGCATGCTGTGCATTTGTTTATTCTTTTCTTTACGTATGACATTTATCTCCAGCTTTCTCTCCAAGGAGCAAAAAAGGCCTGGTTCTCCCTCTCCTCGCTTATCCTCACAACAACCTTGTGAAGTAGGTTAGGCTGAAAGATACTAGTAGCTGGCCCGGTGTTGATAGCCAGGGAGCTTTGTGAATTTGAACCTGGGACCATAAACTGGAGGGATGTGAGGTTAACAAGCCTGATCTATGCTCCCTAGAATTATTTTCAGCATTCCTCAGGCATGACTTTTTAAAGCTGCATGTGAATATCAAGCAGGGAGGGTTACACGCTGACTTATTTGCTAGACAAATGTATGTCATTTTAGCCAAATTTTGGAAGCTGCTGGGAGTGGAGAGAGATGACTCCTGCTTGGGAAGTGCACACCGGGCAGACTTCCCTACTGCTTCAAAAGCCAGTGGAGGACAGGCTCCATTATCCCTCAGCAAGTGCCGCCTTGAGCGTTTTATTAGAAAGATAGAATATAAATATTTGTAACAAATAATAAAAAAGAATAAACATACCATACTGTGAGTAGGGAGACCAGAACCTCCAGCAATGTGTAATTGCATTAGAGGAAGGTAAAGGCTGTGAGAATGAGTGGTGTACTTCTTACAAGTACAAAAGAGTTACTATTTTCTAGTATGGGAGCACGGAAAGGCATAATATCACGCTGATCTTAAGCCATAATTAGAAACTGTAACCTCAGGACCATGCAGAGGGAATTCGGCTCTTTCTCTCCATATCAAAGGCACAAAACCCCATCTCTCTGAAGGTACTATTTGTAATTCAAGGAAAGCCTCCATTGTCACCAATGGGCCCTTCCCTTGCAATACAGACAATTTTGGAGAGGCCTTTTTTTCTTGGGTCTGTGGCAGGAAAGAAAAAAAGAGCTAAATTCCCCTTTCTTGCCCCACTCTTACTGTTTATGTTTACATAACAAAAACAGTGCATGTCAATTGCATTCATGCAGTTAACATTAGTTTGGCTCTCAGTGTAAGCCTCCGCATTTTGTGAATATGCAGATCCACTAGTGCAGTGGTTCTCAACCTTTATGAGCACGGGACCCCCTTTATAAGCTGAAAAAAAATTGTGACCCCCTCCCCCCAGGGAGGCAGGCTGGCTGCGAGGAAGGACGGGGGGGGGGGAAGCAGCCTTTCTTTACAGGCTTGCTTCTTTTTGCTTCACAAAAAGCCCTCTCCTCTTATTCTAAGCAAGGGTGTTGCCAGTAGCGGCAGTGCAAGGAGACGGGAATCAGTGATAGTAATCCCCTCTTCTTCCTGGTAGCTCCACCCTCAGCCTCCTTTGGCATCTGCCATGTATTTTATAGGCAGATGCCTGGCCTTAGTGCGCCTGAAAGATGCTCTGGAGCTTCAGCAAAAGGCCTCCCCTCTCGTTTGGAGCAAGGGGGAGGTGTCATCTGCAGCGGCAGCAGAAAGCAGACAGTGTAGAGGGAGTGAAGACTTTTTAAAAAAATTAATAAATAATTCATTTCTTTACTGTTCACAGCCCCTTGGGGGTCCCAGCCCCCAGGTTGGGAACCACTGCACTAGTGGAAGGGATAAATGCTTTGTTTGAGCTTTGTTTGTGGGACTGCAGAAAGAGGGGGGGGAGGGGAGGAAATTTTCAGCTGTTAGGCAGAATGCAATAGGTGGCTTGAGGGATGCATTTTTTGTTTTGGCCCGGTAGGTCACCACAAGTTGTATAGGCCTGCCTTAGTGGAATACATTTTTAAATGAATGTATGAAGCACCCTTCTAAAATATATTATCCAAAGTGACTTAAGGTAAAAACCAGCACTCAACAGTTAAAACATATCAAATCATTCAACAAATGTTAAAAACAACAACTAAAATTACAGGAAAACAACAGATAAAAGTACCAGTAAAAACCATGTACAAAACGAAGTAAAACTCACCATCCATGAAATTAAAGCACAGCTACTGATAAATTCAACTGATGAGAGTACCATTTGAAATCAAAGTCTTCACCTGGTGATGGAAAAGAGGCAAACATTGCAATCCTATACAAGTTTACTCAAAAGAGCATTCCACTGGCTCAGATCCAGTCAGGATGGTTCCAAACACACAGCGGGAGAAAGTTCCATTGCACAGGTGATTTGTTGCACACAAGGAACATCACCATTACCTATAGTCATGCTGAGAGTAAACCTATTGAAATCGTTATTCATGAACGATTAACTTCAGTCCCACTGATGGATCCAGCCCACTGGGCTCAACTTGCCTTGTGTACAGGTCTTACCTGACTGAAGCTTGCAGACCACTGGTGGTGGACCACAGTTTGAGAAACCTGCCTTAGACTGCAGTCCTGTACACACTCCCTTGCATGCAGGAGAGCCAGGAGCTTAGCCATGGTCTGGCTTAGCATTATGCATGAACTTGTGGGGGTTTACTTTCCCCAAACCATTAAAGGTAAGCCAAGAACAAACCTTGGTTACAGCTAATGGTTTGTTTGGGGAAAAACAAACCATGAGGCCAGGCTCAGATACAATACTAACACAAACAATGGCTCAGTTACTGACAGCGCAGGAGGAGTGGGGAAGGAGCAAAGTGTCCATAATTTTAGCAGTGTGCATTAGCACGCTGCTCATTCACCTTTAAACCATATGATTTACTTTAAAGTGATGTGCAAACCACCACTCTATTGAAACAAACCCATTTTCTTCAAACATGCATGTTTTCACAAGCAAATTTGGGAGGGTTACCACCAACTCCTTCCAATATTAACAAACAATCTTTTTTAAAAGGGATGCCTTTTTCTTTTTCTTGAAAGCCTTCCTTAAATGGTTCCATGGTGGGCAGAAATTCAGCATGTGAGCAGGTTTCTTCAGCATGGAGACGCATGGCTGAAAAAAGCTGCACCTCTTGAATTTCTCAACTTAATCTCTGTTATCATTCTGGTGCCTGCTGAAGACCTTCCTCTTTCAGCAAGCCCTTTAAGTAAAGACCTTATTGCAATCCGCATCTGTGTTGGAATTGTTTTTAAGATGTTTTGAAAGCTTTTTTTAAAAATATGTTTGTAAAGGTTGTTTTTAAAATGTTTTTAAAGATGTTTTGTTGTAATATGTTTTAAAGTCAGTTCTTATAATGTTTAAGAGTGTTATTAGTGCTTTTGTTTGCCGCCTTGAGCTCCTACTGGGAGGAAGGGTGGGATATAAACCAAAGAAATAAACAAACAAATAAATAGGTAGATGCTTTTTACCTCTGTTTTGTATTGGCTCTGCTTCTATGATTTTAACAGCAGCCAGACCTTTTAATTAAGCAGGTGATATTTCTTTTATAACTTTATCTCCATCCTAGGAAAAGCTTTGTCTGCTTAATTTGTGTTTATTGGGCAACTATTAAATGCATAAAGCAGGCTCAGGTAATAAGGCATCAACCCTAACCATGCAGGGTAACCTGAGGCTCCTATAACAGATGAGTAAAAGATGGAAATTTGTTGGGTTTTCCTGTGTGGTTGTTTTGACTGTGGTGGTTTCAGTAGAACAATGTAATACCAGTATGCTGATCAGGAATATCAACATTTTAAATAAATATGCTTTTTAAAAAATGCATCCCCCCCATCTTACTGTACTATTGCCTATAAGAATAAATTTTAAGGTTGTGTCATTTCTTTTATTTCATTATATCCACCAAGGTGTAAATATGTTCTTTTCAACATATATTTCCTGACCACCACTTTACATTGTGACAGTTAAGGATGGGGGAGAAATTAAGCTCAATTTACATTTTAATGTAAACATGCCAAGTCCTTCTTTGAGAAACAGCACCTGAATTTCAGAACACAGCTATTCTTTGAAATGCACACTCCTCCAAATTTTGTGATGCAGTTCTCAACCAAAAAAGGTGTACAAAAATGCATATATTAGGCAAATGTATGCATAACAATGTATTTATTTGCAAAAAAAGTCATATATTATAGAAAATCGCTTGCAGAAATGTGTGTTAGGCAACATTGCACACAGAAATGTGTATATTAGGAGAAACGTGCACTGAATGCTGGTGAATTTTTACAATCACTTTTTTTCATCACAAACTGATGCAAAAATGTGGGGAATTGAGCTGCAGACTGGAAAAATGAGAAACGGAGAGAAAGCAAAAATTACAGATTCATCCATCCCTTCCGAGTGACACGTACCCTGAAAAAGATGAAGCTCTTGGTTTTTCTTTCCTGTCTTAGTAAACTGTTAGAGTGTCCAACCTGATTTTTAATCCACGCAATCTTCATTTCCTTCCTCAGGAAGCATTTCTGTACCTCAACAGGGAGATTTACAGCTGCTGCATTGTATCACCCAGGCAATGATTGCGGAGCCATGATAGTGCTGGTCATGCTAGTGTCAGTGATTAACCTTAAACACAAAACAAACTGCTTCACAAAGGAGCCTCACACAACATTTGATCTTCATTTTCAACTGACAGCATCAAAAGTTGCTTCCTGCGTCAATGTTAGCTATATCAATTTGTGTGGATACATGAGCTCTACGCTCCTGGAAAGAGTGTCTGTAAATCCAGCTTGTGTTGAGATATGATAATTAAATGTTATCTGTAATGCAGTCTATGTGGGGCTGCCATTGAAATGTCTGTGGAAATATAATTTGATCCAGAATGCAGCCACAAGGGTTGTTGTAGCAATATGATAGAAAGGGAACATATGTATACCTTGGTGGAGGTAAAGCAATTGCACAAATTAATACATTCTTAGTATGGGTTAAGTTGCATTAAAGTAGCAGTGCATTTTTTTAAAAAAAAACTTGACCATATTTATTGAGTATAAATTGATGTTCCTTATTAAGTTACTAGTGGGGGGGGGTTAGGCAACCACCACACAGTCAAACAACTGCATGTGTCATGATGGGGTGCGTGGGTGGGAGTTGGCTGTTTATTCAAAGATAGTGTTGGCTAGATTGCAGCCTCACTCAACTTTTGGCAAAAGGTGGGTTGCTGTTGCAGGAGCAGTTTTTCGCAGAGTTTATTCTAAGCTTTTTTTCCTGCTGCACAAGCTGCCAGCACACTGCCCAACCCCAAACTTGTCAAATAATTTGTCCCAAAATATACTGTTAGCAGGGCCTTTTTGTGGCAGTACTCACCAGAATGGAGTACCAGCACCTCTTTATTTTATCAAAATACGAATATATATATAAGAAACTACCTGTTAAATCCCATGTATTCATCTGCACAAAAACGTATTTCCCACTGCACAGGGTTTTTTTTGATACTGCACAAAATGTGTCTAAATGCACGTTAGAACAACCCCTTTTTTTTGCATGTTGAGGGCCAAATTACATGTGATTTTGGAGATCTGTGAGTGGTTGCTTTTCAAAGCTTTAAAGCAAACATGAGAAGGCTAGATGGGCATACAGGGAGACCATTTGCAGCTTTTGAGGGGCTATTTCAACTGGGAAAATGGCACGGGGAGGATTAAAATGCCCCTCTCCTACCATCACTGCTCCCCAAACAACAGGCATCTGTTTAGCCTTAGTTTGTTGGTATCAGCAGCAAGCCAATTAGTGGGAACTGGAAAACAATAAATGTCCTGCTCTGGACAGTGGGAAAAAAGTCAGGATTTTTTTTTAAAGCCTCATGCTGCAAACATTGTTTTGCTGAAAGCATACACAAGGCACAGCTTTCAGCACAGAAGAAGGAAGGCAAGGATCTTCTCACAAGCTTGTCATAAAATCCCTTTGCAAGCATGTAAGATTGTAGAAAATAATAAACAAGAAATAATGCTTATTTGGCTTTTGTAGAATTTGCTTGGCTTAAGGAAAATAAAGACAATACCGGTGACTTAGTGAACATTCCATAGGCACGTACTTTGCTGTTTACATAAGCTGGCCTGGCTATCTCTTTGTTTGTGTAAACTACCTTGGCTTGCAAAACCGGTTTTGCAAGTGCTTCAAATGGCACCGAGTGAAGAGACAACGCCTGTCTCAGGAATGTGGCCAAGAGCCAAAAAGACCTTATATGGAAAAGATCGGGAATAAGGAAGTAGGCTGAGCAGGCAGTTAATGTATGCATGATGTATGTGGTGCCAAGGGTATAAGACCTGGCTGCGACCAGGGAGGGGCAGACTCGGCTTTGTTCATTTCTCCACTTGCAAGTGCTTCAATAAAACTCTGGCTTTACTTTTAAGACCGTTTCGTCGTTCCTTGAGTAATATTGAAACCTTGTACTTGGGAGCGGATCCTCGCCTAACAATAAAACGAATATTGTGGGCGTTTGTTACAAGTGGCGACCACGAAGGGACAGGCAATTGAGCGCCCCACGGCATTCCGGAGGCGACGTGGCCGAGCGGAAAGAGCGCTCCGGGCCCCGTTGAGGCCTGTTCCGCGTGGTTGACGGACGCGCCGGGGCGCCGGGGTAAGCGCCAAGCCTCTCCATAGAAACCGAAACGAGTAAAGCCAGACTTCGGAAGGGGTAAGTCGCCCGGTATAGGGCCGAAGGAATTTATGGATGTAAGAGTGTGTATGAGGTGTGCATGAGACGGGACGAATCCTAACGGTTATCCCGAAGTGAGAGCGGACTGGCCAGTAGTGCGTTTTCCGCGTCCTCGCGAGAGGCCGGGCCACGACAGCAGGGAAGTGCAAGTTGTCTGTCTTTTCCGTTTTTGTCGGTAAGTCCCTGTCTGTTTTGTGGGCAAAAAGGCATAGTTTACAGGGACCAAAAGGGTTTTCCTGGGCATAGGTTACAGGGACCAAAAGGGTTTTCCTGGGCATAAGTTACACGCAGACAGGGTGGGCTTTGTCACCTGTCGGACGATCGTTTCGTCTCAGTCACAAAAAGACCCCAAGAATGGGACAAGGTGCATCGAAGGCTGTAAGCAAAGGGACAGTCCAGAAGACAAAATGGAGGGGTGGACAACCGGGAATGGGCAAACTGGGAAAAACGCCGCTTGAATGTGTTTTGAATAATTTCTTGAGTTTCAAAATAGGGGTTATTTCAGCAGGGGGTCCGGTACCAACACCGGAGAAATTAGAGCACTTCTGCCTGATTGATTGGGTGGGATTGGGAATTTCATGGCCACCGGGTGGGACTTGGGACAGTAAGAAAATCAGCCGCCTAATATCCACTCTGTATGATGCTTTACCAGAGACGGCCGACTCTTGGCATTATGCAGAGGGGTGGAGGGCAGTGAGCCGTAATCCGCCAACAGAATGTGCGCTGGAAATGGTCATGACTCAGTCCAAAGGGGAAAAACCTGTCCTGCCAGACAGCGATGATTTTAATGATCTGGCCATTAGGAGGTCGTGGCATCACCGGCACCACCAGAGGGTGCAGGTGAGGGCCCGGCTATAGCCCTGCCTCACCCCCCACAACAAATAATGCCCCCTCCGCAGCCACCACCAGGGAACCCGCCTCCCTATGCCGACCAGGCAGGGGCTCCACCACCAACTGCCCCGCCTGAGCACCCCGACCAAGCGGAAAGAGTGCGGGAGGAGTTGGCTCGGTCCCGACAGTTATGGGAGGAGTTGGCTCAGACCCAAAGGGAACATGATGCGGCACACGAGAACATGTTAAGACTCTATGAGAAATTGGCAGAGAGGGAACGGGAGGAGTTACCCGCGGCTACTGCAAAGAAAAGACAAGAGCTGATAAATGCTATAAAGACAATGGAGGATCCCATGACATTAAGAGGGGGAAAGCAATACGGGAGGAATAGATCCAACTCAGTTTTGGAAATAAATTTTGTGGCACCAATGAGGGAGGTGTTGGACGCAAATGCCCAGGTCGCATTTGTGCATGCCCCATTTTCCACTTCAGATTTATTTAATTGGAAAAACCAAATGCCAGGGCTAAGAGAGGATCCAGATAAACACTACCAGATGTGGGACTCCATTTTTGCCAACCACAATCCCATTTGGGTAGATATACAGACACTTTTAAATATGTTGTTGACCCAAGAAGAAAAGAGCCTCATCCTTTCCCAGGCGCGGACAGAGGCAGCCCGAAACCAAAGGACAGGAAATAATGCCGCGGATCTGGCACCTGAAGTGGTCCTCCCCATAGTGGACCCGGGGTGGATACCCACCCCGGGCGTGGCTCACCCACAGTTAATAAATTACAAAAGGCTCATTCTGTATGGAGTAAGGAATGCCATACCAAAGCCAATGAATATGTCTAAATTGTACCAGGTACAGCAGGACCCAAAAGAATCACCCTCTGTGTTTCTGGAAAGATTAACCACCACAATGCGGAAATATACGGCTTTAGACCCGGATTCGGAGGACAATCAGAGACTGCTGATCACCCTATTTATTGGTCAGAGCTGCTCAGATATTAGAAAAAAGTTACAGAAGATAGAGGGAGTGATGGGCATGCGTATGGGACAGATAGTGGAGATTGCGTACAAGGTGTATGTAAATAGGGAGGAGCAAGTGAAGAAGGAAGAAGGGAAAGTCAGGAAGAAGGAATATGGTATGATGGCAGCCGCAATTGTGGAAGGGGTCACCCAGGCCACTCAAGGTACAAGAGGGGGGTATGGACCCCCGAGGCGCACCCCCTCCCGCACCAGCCAACAGGAAACCCGGAGCCGCCCCCCGCTACATAAAGATCAGTGCGCCCGATGTCTAAGAAGGGGCCATTGGGCTCGGGATTGTAGTGTGAGGATCACTGAGAACCGGGAACGGGGAGCTGACCACCAGTTATGGCAGGAGGACAAAAGGACAGAACAATCAGGTCGGAAGGGTCCACCCAAGGAGATGGCGCAATTTACGGAGGAATACGACTCTGAATGAAGGTGGACGGGATATAAGGGGGGTCCGCAGGCAGAACCTATGCTAAAGCTAACAGTCAATGGAAATCCATTACAAGTACTGATAGATACAGGAGCCTCTTTTTCAATGATGCCCCGGACCTGTTCCCGTCAAAAGATACCCCTTACGTCTCAAGTTGCTACCGTGATGGGAATAGAAGGCAACAAGCAGAGGATACCCGTCTCACAACCCCTGGCCATCAGGTTCCACGATAAAGGGACCGAGTTCAGTCATCAATTCCTGATATCATCAGAATGCCCACTCCCCATTTTTGGCCGCGATATTCTAAGTAAGCTGCAGGTTCGCATCACATTCCAGGACAATGAATTACATGTACAGGTTCCCAAGCGGAATGAATGTGCCTTCCAAATGGCACTCGCAGGAATAAAAGAGAAGAATATACAACAAGAACCTTTGACGATTCCTAGTGTACACCCAGACGTATGGGCAAGAAAAGATAATCCGGCAAGGGCAAAGAATGCTACTCCAGTTCAAGTAAGATTAAAACCAGGGACCGCCCCAACACCAGTAAAGCAGTTTCCCCTAAGGGCGGAGGTCCGACAGAGCTTAAACAAAATGATCATTTTGTTCTTGGAATACGGATGGGTACACCAGACCACTAGCCCACACAACACCCCGATATTCGGAGTCCCCAAGGAAGGACGGCCAGGCCAGTATAGGCTAGTCCAAGACTTGAGAATAATCAATGAAAAAGTCCTGGAAGATATGCCTGTTGTACCAAATCCACACACCCTGTTGTCATATGTACCCTTCACATCTACTACATTCACCGTCCTCGATTTGAAAGACGCCTTCTTCTCCATCCCACTACATGAGGATAGCGAAGATCTATTCGCCTTCCAATGGGAAACCCCGGAGGAACCACGGGCCTGCCAGCTCACTTGGGGCATGCTCCCACAAGGATTTGTCAGCTCACCAAGTGAATTTACCAAGGCACTACAGAAGGACCTGTCTGGATGGTACCAAGAAAAGAGACCATCAACGTTGCTGGTTTATGTGGATGACTTGCTAATATGCAGCCCCACAGAAGAAGCCTGCATTGAAGATGGAAAGCACCTGTTAAACTACTTGCATAACTGCGGGTACCGAGTTTCGAGAGAAAAGGTCCAATGGAATCAGAAGGAGGTGACTTATCTAGGGTACCAGGTCTCATCCCAAGGGCGCCGGCTATCTGATGAGTGAAAGAGGGCTATTTGTGCTGTCCCACCACCAAGGGACATTAAGACTTTAAGATCCTTCCTGGGACTGACAGGGTTTTGCCGACAATGGATCCCAGGGTACAGTGAATACGTCGGACCTTTGTACGAACTCCTCAAGAAGGACTCCAAGTGGCACTGGACAAAAGAATGTGAAAAGTCATTCCAGAAGATTAAAAGTGTGTTGCAACATGCTCCAGCTCTTGCCTTGCCCAATGGAAGTAAACCTTACAGACTGTATGTGGCAGAACGAAAAGGCATGGCAATGGGAGTGCTGACACAGAAAGTGGGACCTGACCACCTTCCAGTGGGATATTACTCATCAAAATTAGATCCAGTAGCCCAAGGGTGGCCTGCTTGTCTGAGGATTGTTGCAGCCACAGCAGTGGTGCTAACAAAAGCTGAGAAAATCATGATGGGCGCGCCAGTAACAGTCCTTGGCCCTCATGACCTCCGTAGGATCCTAGGAGAAGCAGCATCAAAGGTTTTAAGTCCAAGTCGCCAAACTCAATACGAACAACAACTGCTGGGCCGACCAGACTTAGCACTAAAAACATGCAACACTCTGAACCCAGCAACACTTTTACCGGAGCCAGGAGAGCTCGAGCATGATTGCATTGAGACCTTAGACACCACCCTATGCCCAAGAATTGACTTGACAGACCAACCAATAGATGGAAGGCACGTGTTCATTGATGGGAGTTCCCGGGTAATCAACGGAAAGAGGAAAACAGGATACGCAATATGTGAAGACATGAAGGTTCTTAAAAGTGGCCAGCTACCTTCGACATACTCCGCCCAAGTAGCAGAGTTAACAGCAGCAATAGAAGCATTAAAGATGATGAAGGATCAAAGTGTGACCATCTATACAGACTCAAAATACGTCTTCCAAACAGCCCATGCCTTTGGAATGATATGGAAAGAAAGGGGATATATGAAGAGTGGAGGACAGCCGGTGGAACATCGAGAACAGATTATCAAATTTTTGGATGCCATACAGGAGCCAAAAAGAGTGTCCATAGTGCATGTGTTAGCTCACGGAAAGGACAAAAATCCGACATGGAGACAGGGAAATCAATTCGCGGACCAAAAGGCAAAGGAAGCAGCACTTGAAAACAATGGTCACCCGGCAGCAATATGTGCAATCCAAATACCTCTTCCCACCAAGGCGCCAGAATACTCCCAGAAAGAAGAGGAAAAAGCACGAGGTCAAAAGGCTATAAAACTAGAATCCGGATGGTGGCAGATACCAACTGGACAAATCATCGTCCCACGGCAGATCCTTCGTCAACTTATACAGGACTTACATGCGCAAACGCATTTGGGTGGAAACGCGTTGGGAGATCTCCTAATCCGTCAGATCGTTGCACCAGGGCTGTATGAAGAAACAAAAAGAGCCGTATTCAACTGTGCTATTTGTGCAGCAGTCAACCCAGCACCGAAGCCTCCTACGCCAATGGGAGGAAGACCATGGGCATATTATCCGTTCCAAAGGTTGCAAATCGATTTTGCGGAGTTGCCTCGCAACCAAGGCTATAAGTATTTGTTGGTAATCGTTGACCAACTAATGGGATGGCCAGAAGCGTTTCCCACTCGTAATGCCACTGCAACTACTGTTGCTAAAATCCTACTGAAGGAAATCATCCCACGATATTCCCTACCAGAGACTTTTGAATCAGATCAAGGACCTCATTTCATAAGTCAAATTGTGAAGAACATAAGTTCCGCTCTGGGGTTTGACTGGAAGTTACATACCCCTTGGCGGCCCCAATCATCCGGTCAGGTGGAACGCGCCAATCGGACAATTAAGACATTGCTGACCAAGGTTTGCCAAGAGACATCACTAAAATGGGTCCAAGCTTTACCTTTGACTCTGACCATTATGCGGAACACTCCCAGGGAAAAGACTAAATTGACACCATTTGAGTCCCTTTTTGGACAACCTCCCCTTGAGTCACGGCCCCAGACATTAAGGGCTCCCATAACAGGGGATGTGGGTGCAAAACAGTTAAAAGAGTATGTAATTGCCTTGCAGGATGTTCTTTCCTCTCTCCACAGGCACAGTCAAGAATTCCAGAGGCTTCCATTAGATCTGGCAATTCATAGCTACCATCCAGGCGATTGGGTCCGGATTAAACAGTGGAAAAGGGAGCCACTCCTACCAACTTGGGGACCGGAGAAGCAAGTCGCCCTCGTGACGGAGGCAGCAGTAAAAGTATTTGGAAGTGACAAATGGATCCATGTTTCCCGCATAAAGAGAGCATCTGAACCACTTACCATTCAGGAACCAGAGAAGAGGGTAGCGAAGGACCCTCCAACTGGCGGGGTGAACAATCAAGAACCTGAAGCTAAGTGGTCTTCGAGGGTCGTGTCGGGCTCTGACCTGAAGCTCAAGTTCTCCAGGAGGAGGGACAGTTTATAATCATGAATCCAGTATTACAATTTCGACTGGGGACGGTTTTCTCATGTTCCCTAATTTTAATTGTATTGTTGTGTGTAAATTTCTTTAACCAACCTCGATCTCACAATGAGCAGTTGAGAAATATCAGGTCCGCATCCATCGAGATGGACAGGACAAACACATTTGTTGAACTTGCCCATCAGGTGTCCAAAGTATTTTATCTCAAAAACTGCTGGATTTGTGGGAGTCCAAAAGGTTTTCCAGAGTGGCCGTGGATTGCATTCCCGGTAGCACCCCGGTGGCTCTTAAGTAATGTAAGTGAAGTGCATGTCAATTTAAGAACCTGGACAGAACCCCATATCTGGAAATTACACGGGGCAGGGGTAGGCAAATACTGCATCTATCAAAATGTTACGGGAGGGGTGCAAGTTGGGAATAGCAGGTGTAATTGGACATTGGAATGGCGCTCATACTGCATCATACGGGATTGTCCGGTCACCAACTGTACTCAGTTGGCCTCTCAATGGAATGACACACATATTCGACTCAACAGTGGCACATGGTGTTCATGTATCCCTGATGCACGTAATCGAAGTTCATGCAGATCCAAATGTGATGTTCCCAATGTAGACATCCAGGTGAATGAATGTCAGGAGAGGAATCTAACGATTCCCACGATCTTAAAGGACCAAGGCTGGTTATGGACGCACCTCAATGGAACGGTCGTCAAGGGATTTCATAACTATTGGACTACATGGAACCAAACTAATAATTACGCTGTCTGTAAATATAAAAATGACTCTCGCATATGGAGATGCAGTTATGAAGAGCGAGGGTACCGGATAGTTACAGGACCCCTTGGGGCAGAGGACAGTTATTATATCCCCTACAAAGAGAAATCCCCGATCTTGCATAATAGCACTAGGCCTGCGTTAAAAGGACATTATTGGATTTGCGGGAGTAAGGCGTATGCCATTCTCCCCTTAAATTGGACTGGCACCTGTTATATTGGAGTCATACAACCCCTCTATACCATAAAAGGAGGTAGTTTTAATCCTTTAATTCCAGTGTTCGATGAGGAGCGAAACGATAAGAGAAAATGCTCCATAAATGTTAACTTAGCAAGAGGACAGGACAATGGATGGAGGGATGAATGGCCACCTGAACGCATCATCGCCACATATGATCCAGCCTCCTGGGCACAGGATAGTATGTATGGATACAGGACTCCTATTTATTTATTGAATAGGTTGATCCGGTTACAAGCTGTGGTAGAAATTCTCACTAATCAGACGGCAAATTCCTTAATTCTGCTTGCTGATCAATCAACTCAAATGAGAGAGGGGATACTCCAAAACCGGTTAGCTCTGGACTACTTACTGGCAAAAGAGGGAGGAGTCTGTGGGCTCCTCAACCTAACGGAATGTTGTCTCAAAATAGATGACAATGGTGAGATTGTAAAAGATGTGGCAAATAGGATGAAGAAGCTTGCACACGTACCGGTACAAACCTGGAAAGGGCTCGATCTTGGGGACTGGAATTCATGTTTCAACTGGTTCGGAGGAATGAAGACTATGGTTATACTAGTTATGCTAATTTTAGTAGGATGTATGCTTTTACCCTGTCTGTTACCAATAATCATGAATGGCATTCGTAGTATAGCGGACAATGCAGCAACAAGAAGTAGTATGCAACTGTATGGAAAAATAATGTATCAAAGGGTATATAAAGAAGATCCATGGGAGACAAAAGGAGAGAAGAAGGAAGAGCCCATTTAGTATAATTTAAAATGGGCTCTTGAGGGGGGAATTGTAGAAAATAATAAACAAGAAATAATGCTTATTTGGCTTTTGTAGAATTTGCTTGGCTTAAGGAAAATAAAGACAATACCGGTGACTTAGTGAACATTCCATAGGCACGTACTTTGCTGTTTACATAAGCTGGCCTGGCTATCTCTTTGTTTGTGTAAACTACCTTGGCTTGCAAAACCGGTTTTGCAAGTGCTTCAAATGGCACCGAGTGAAGAGACAACGCCTGTCTCAGGAATGTGGCCAAGAGCCAAAAAGACCTTATATGGAAAAGATCGGGAATAAGGAAGTAGGCTGAGCAGGCAGTTAATGTATGCATGATGTATGTGGTGCCAAGGGTATAAGACCTGGCTGCGACCAGGGAGGGGCAGACTCGGCTTTGTTCATTTCTCCACTTGCAAGTGCTTCAATGAAACTCTGGCTTTACTTTTAAGACCGTTTCGTCGTTCCTTGAGTAATATTGAAACTTTGTACTTGGGAGCGGATCCTCGCCTAACAATAAAACGAATATTGTGGGCGTTTGTTACAAGATGTCGCAGGATTGCCAGTGGGATTTACAGCCAAAGTTCCCAGAGATTGTAATTCATTTTCAGCCCAGTGCTGCACATGTTTAGTCAAAGTTAAGCCCCACAATGTTCAACGAGGCTTACTCCTATGAGGAGGTAAGTGTGAACAGCTGGTGCAGCCTGCAGCTTCTGCCAGATGGCATGCCTATTCAGGGCTCCACTTTTTTTAGTTTTGTTATGGGGAAGTCTTATTAACAAACTTCTAATACCTTTACAATTTTTATTGCAAGCCCGATGCTTTAAACAATAGATAAAGGCACTTACTAATGAGTAGGCACACTCATGGGTTGGCCTCCCAGCCTGCGCTTTGAGCAATGAGTACGACTAGCTGGAAGCAAATCTGGTATTAGGAATGGAGGAGGAATTCGTTTTAAATGGATTTATACACAGAATCCAGCAGCTCTGATCTGATCAAGCTTTGCCCACATCAGACTATCTCTTGCATTAAGCATCTGCTTATGTTTGAGGTTCTTGTGCATTGTATTTTTTAAAAAACCTACATGCAAAATTACACAGCTGGTATAACACAGTGGGGAGGAGAGCCTGGCTGGGAGTCCAGAGTCTGCGAGTTCAAATCCCTGCTTGTGTCTCCTGGGTGTAAAGGGCCAGCTAAAGATCACCCCCACAGGGAGTGGCTCAGGGGTTACGTGGCCTGCCACCTGTGCAGCTGTGGGCAAGCTGCATAGTCCCAAGAAGCCCAGTTGCCCCCCAGCTGGCAGTTGTGGACAAGGAAGGGGCTGGCTTGTGCAGCTGTGGCAAGCTGAGCAGGCCCTAGCCAGCTGGGGAGAACTAGCCTCAGAGGGAGGCAATGGTAAACCCCCTCTGAATACCGCTTCCCATGAAAACCCTATTGATAGGGTAGCCATAAGTCGGGATTGACTTGAAGGCAGTTCATTTCCATTTTCACATGCAAAATTAAGGGAGAGTTGCTGCTGCTGCACTGTATTTATTTATTTAAAATATTTCTATCCCACCTTTCTACCCTGTAATAGGGCACTCAGGGCGGCTTACAAAAATAAAATCAAACACGTACATAATAAAATTGTAAACAATAAAATCACAAAACATTAAAATAAATTAAAATACATAAAATACAATTAAAATACCTTAAACACGTGTAAAATGTGTTTCCTGCATTATTATTTTTAAACACAAGATTAAATGCAAAAAAGGGAAAGTATATTATACACATAATTCATATGAAAGAGTCAAGCACTATAGTTCTGCAAAAGAATTTTATAAGTACTAATACAGGTATTTTTATTCAGCATTGTTCCATGTGTTGCATGTATCTGGTAATGTGCTGGTTACTAGGAAACCTGGAATGTATATGTGTACAATATGCATATAAGTTTATACATACATATATGTGAGAATTGTATTTTTAGTGGAATCAGAGTGGGATAACTCACTTCTTGTTGAGATCAAGTAAAACTCCATGCCACATAAGCGCAACGTTAAGATTTTCAGAAAGTTCCATCCCTATCTGAAATGCCTAACAATAAGTCACTTAATGCACCAGGCTTTGGTGTAGGCAATCCCCATGCTGCTCTTTGTATGTCTGAAGTGCAAAGATTTTTCAAGGCAAAGTGGGACCAGAAGGATTTGTTTCCTCTTCCTGTTCTGGAAAGACATTATTTACTGTAGATGCAGCTGGAGAGTCTACATAGAAAATTCAGGCAAGGTAAGTGAAGGGGGATGTAGAGGGACTGTTGGATTCTTCACTGCATGAGAGTTTTTTTTATTTGTAAAGGCAGGAGTTGTTGAGGATAGTTTTTCTGCTAATAGCACAACCCTGTACATGTCTGCACAGTACAGCTACTCTGTGTTCCTAACAGCACCTTTTCTAGCTGTCACACTCATGGGGATTACTGCTATGTTGTTTGACTTCTGTCTGTGGATGGGACAGATCACAGGCGACAGTCTGCATGTAACTGAATTATACCCCCTGCAGATTGACAAGGTGCGTCATGTGGAAGTAATGCCGATTGTGTGAGCTGCCTGTTATTTGAGCAGATTATCCACAAGATGGCATTGTGACATCACAATGATATAAGCGGAAAAGCACAGCTGTCATAGCCAAAGAGTGTTTTCTGAGAAGTCAAGACTTCTATAGATCTGTGTACTTAGCCATGAAGCTTTTTCATCATGGGAGGAAATTTTTTTATCCATTTTACTTCATGGCTGGCAGCGTATTGTTCTGCAATGCCTGCCTAGGTCTCAAAGTAACTTCACAGGATGTATCAGCATCTGATCTCAGTGGTTATTTATTTACAGGTGGATCTGCATAATTTGAACTGGGATGATAACAACTCTAAATTTAAGAATTCCCTAAATTTATTGTTTTCATCATAAGCTTAGTGTGATATTGTGTAAATAGTGTACATTCATCAAGATGACTATCATATGTATTGTTGCTTTTTTCACGGGAAGGCTACAAAAACCATGAAACCTCTCTACAGTCATATCCACACCATACATTTAAAGTGTGGTGTAGTGGTTAAGGTGCTGGACTATGACCTGGGAGACCAGGGTCTGAATCCCCACACAGCCATGAAGCTTACTGGGTGACCAGTCACTGCCTCTCAGCCTCACAGGAAGGCAATGGTAAACCCCCTCTGAATACCGCTTACCATGAAAACCCTATTCATAGGGTCACCATAAGTCAGGATCAACTTGAAGGCAGTCCATTTCCATTTATACCACTTTAATGGCCATGGCTTTCCTCAAATAATAATTAAGGTTACTGGGAATTATAGCTCTGTGAGGGATCTCCTAACAACTCTCAGCACCTTTAACAAACTACGGTTCCCAGGATTCTCCTGGGGAAGCCATGACTATTAAATTGGCAAAAGAGTGTGTTAAATGTACAGTATGGAAATGTCCTACATTAACTAATTTCCTTTCTTATATATTTTACTGTATTTTCCCTTATACCTGAGAAGAATCCCAGGAGTGTTCCTAGTCTTTTGTGAACTAAAATGAGGAGGGAAATCAGATGCTACTAGGGATGGAATGAACTGTCAGTGTCAGTTCTTTCAGTTTCTTATTTTTCTAATCCTAAATTTAGTTCTCCACTCTGCAGCAATTTACTATTTTTAAAAAATCGTCATTAAAAATTCTTCAGCATTTTAGTGTGAATTTCTCCTAATAACGCATTTTTTGCCTGCGGTTTTGACTAATGTACACATTTTGCAAGCAATTTCCTCTAATATAATGCATTTTTGTATGTTATTTCCACCAATGTATTCATTTTGTGCACACTTTCCCCTAATATTTGCATTTTTGTAAATATTGCTTGTTGAACTTCATTGCAAAATTCAGATAAGTGCAAATTTTAAAGGATGTATGTGTTTCGGTTCTCATATTGTTTCAGAATGTGAGAATTTGATAAATTCAGCTTTAAATGTGAACTGAATTGAATTTCCCCCCATCCCTAGTTGCTATCTAGGATTGCCACATTTTTCTTCTGGTGGAGCTCCTATGTTTCTAATAGTTATTTGTTCAAAGGAAATTCTGCAGATAATGTTTTCCCTATTATTACACCACCATGTTGCACCTAATTTTGTATCTCTGGCATTTACAGTTAAAGACATAGAAGCTCTGCTTGGAAAAATGGTGGCAACCTCCCCATATGATAACATGACATAAAACTTGGTCTAATGTCTGGAGACACTGAATCCAAACAGGTGATTAAGCATCCCCCACCTTTTAATAGCCAATAGCAATATATGTTGTACCAAATATTAAATTGTATTTGTTTTTAGTTACTGTAAACCGCCCAGAGAGCTTCGGCTATGGGGCAGTATACAAGTATAATAAATAAATAAACTGACAAATGCTCTCCCACCAACCTCCGCATGCAACAAAGATGACCTGAGTTTGGTGCCCCCAGACCTTGCTCAGACACATCCCAGTTGCACCATTGTGCTTCAGCAGTACTGAAGGTCTGCTTAGGGTGAAAGGTATGCTGCCCTCCTAACACCCCTGGCTGAAAAGTAAAGAAGAAAACTGCTAGTAATAAAATCCAGTTAGGTGTTTGCTTGCTAGGGTGTCTTTAGACAGGGCCAAGCCAAGCCAAGATGGCACCCCTCCCTCCTTTCCTACAAAAGCTTCCTTTAACACTAATGATGGAACAGCATTCTCCACTGGACCCGAGGTCAGTAGACTAGCTTAAGAGATGCAGGGCAGGGTGTGGTGTGGCACATCCAGCTCTGTCCTTCAACACCTCACCACCACTCCCTGCCACCTGAGACCACCACCTCACTCTGCCTAATGGCAGTGCCAGCCCTGTCCTCAGCTTCTTCTGCAGAACATAGGAATCAATGGAAAAGTCCAGTGGCATGTGGGGGCTACACAGAGGGAACCCAATGCAAGCTGTGATTTCAAGTGGCCCCATGCAACCTGCCCTAGAGTTGTGTGAATGAAATGATCTGCAGCCAAGAACATCAAGGAAGACTAACAAAATAATAATCTTGTGACACCTAATGTTTGAAACCAGCTCTTTTTTCTTTTCTTTTTGCATCCTGCTTTATCATTAGATTCTTGGATGTGGAAACCCATTTCTTGCATTTGATGGTGAAGAAAACACAAAGGTTCTTGCCATTATAACCCAGTTAGTCTCTCTGGGTACCACTGCACTCTTTTGCCTCCTAGAAAAGACATTGCATTACTTTTTGAGAGATAGTTTGAGCATTTGAGAGAAAGTCTGAACACAGCTGCTTATATTCCAGGAAAAAGCTCACAGGAGGTCATGCAGATGGCAGAAGATGAAACTTCCCATATGAACATTGTCTCTTATTCAAACAATACTCATTCCTTCCAATATGAATAACTGATCTGGTTTATTCAGCAATGCTCAGGCAACTGGGATGTGCTGAACCTTTAGATATATAGAGAGATTCAGAATCTCTTGTAGCAAGAACTTTTCACACAGATGAATTACATATTTTCTGGCAAAGGTCCAAAAGGCTAGATATATTTTCATTGGTCAACAATGGAGCTGTTTGAAGTTGTAAACTTTAACCCTAATAAGCAGGAACTTGATGAAGTTGGCCCTTTTGCCAGGGATCCCTCCTTTCTTCACTGTGTTACTCTGAATAAATAGGCAGGCACTCCAGAGAAACATTGAGCTGAAAAAGGCACTCAAGATTTGAGCGACAAGTCCACCTAGCTAACACTGAGCTTCACATAGTAAATGACATGTCATATATTAGTCTATGAACACATTCCTTTTCTGGTCCAGAGAAAACAATTTTTGGATGTCGTGTAGACAACATTATGAGAATAAGGAATGCACTAGAGATGGGAAGCAGGGCTGTTCCATTGGCTCCACTGAAAACTAGCTCCATTGAGCTCCTCTCTTCTTCACTTGTCAGCAGTCATTCCATCAGATTGCTGCAGAAGGAGAGATATCAGGACCTCAATGTCTCAAGAACTGCCTGTACCCGTATTAACCAACCAGGACCCTGTGTCGGTCATCAGAGGTCCTTCTTCATGTGCCCCCTCCACGAGAGGCTTGGAGGGTGGTAACATGAGAACAGGCCTTTTCAGTGGTGCCCCCGGCTGTGGAATGCTCTCCCCAGGGAGGCATACCTGGCACCTTCTCTATCCATCCTCTTTATTCAGGCCTTTGGCCCTTGATGTGAGCTGTCCTAGTTACTCCTTTTTCTTATTTGATGGGTTTTAAGTTATTATTATGTCTGGTTTTTAACATATTGATTTTATTGATTGTATGTGTTTTTATCTATGATTCTTGTTTTAAATTTGCGTATGTTTTAAATTGTTGTAAGTCACCTAGAGACCATTTGGTATTAGGCAACTAACAAATGATATAAATAAATAAAGTATTGGAAGCAGGGCCATTCTGTCTGCTCTGCTGAGAGCCTACATCCATTTAACTCCATCTCTCTCTGAATGGTTTCTGTTGCAGCTTATAGTTCTTATACTATGTAACTTTAAGAGCTGGTGACTGATATTGCATGTTCTCTGTTCATCCATTTTTCCTTTTGTGTTGTGTCTTTTAGATTATAAGCCTGTAGACAAGTATTATCTTATTTTTATTGATCTTGTGTAAGTTGTTCTGGGAGTCTTTTTCAGCTGAACCTCTTTCTCCAAGCTCTCTAGCATGGATGTACCTTGTCTCTTGCTAATACTATATAGTTACATTTAAACAGAGCTTGGAAAAGTTACTTTTTAAAACTACAACTCCCATCAGCCCCAGCCAGCATGGCCACTGGATTGGGCTGATGGGAGTTGTAGTTCAAAAAAGTAACTTTTCCAAGCTCTGGCTAGTAGCCACTGATAGCCTTATCCTCCATGAATGTGTCTAATCCTCTTATGAAGCCATCCTAATTGGTGGCCATCACTGCCTCTTGTGGGAGTGAATTCCATAGTTTAACTATGCGCCGTGTGAAGAGGTACTGTCTTTTGTCGGTCCTGAATCTTCCAACAGTCAGCTTCATTGGAAATCCATGAGTTCTGGTATTATGAGAGAGGGAGAAAAACTTTTCTCTATCCATTTCACATACTTCAGAGGTAACCAATGTAGTGTCCTACAGGTGTTGTGGCTGCCAGCTCCCATCATCCCTGACCATTGAGCTTAGTGGCTGGAGCTGCAACACCAGGAACAACCTTATGCTAAATCAGTGCATTGGCCCATCATGCCCAGTACTATTAACTAGTCTCATCTCTTCAGAGAATTTTCAGACTACTAAGTGAATACATGAAGAATTTCCTAAACTGAAATATACTTTGGTGAAGGAAATTGTGTGCATGCAGTCCAGGTATATATCATAATGGGGTCAGTGTAGTGCAGTGGTTAAAGTGCTGGACCAAGACCTGGAAGACCAGGCTTCAAATCTCATAAAGCTCACTGATTGACCTTGGGCCAATCATTGCCTCTCAGCCTAATCTACCTCACCAGTTTATTTTGGGGATTAAATGAGGAGGGGAAGAACCATGCATGTCACTTTGAGCGTCTTAGAGAAAAGAGGGTTTATAAATGTAATAAACAAATGTGTGATAAGTGCCCATGTGCAATGATTGTGTGGTGGGAAACTGTTGGTAGCGGATTCCTGTGGTGTTAGTCAGTGTACATGTTTTCTTATGCAAATACTGCATCACTGCAAGAGGTACTTCATGAAGTGCCCATCTTTCCCAACCTCAAAATGGAAGTGAAATGGGTTGGACCACATGTAAGATACACATCCTGCCATTGAGAAGAACCCTTCAGGAGCACAAGGTTTTTGAAAGTGTGGTGATTACAATTAGAGCGGCATAGCTGAGTTCAAGTCTGTACAATGGCTTGAAGGACCAGAACATTGAAAGGGTGATTAACAAACACTTACATATGTATTACCTTTGTGTGCAATAGGTTGACAGGAAGCAAGTCTTGTTGATATTATTTGGAGTAGGCATCACTGTTTCAATTCTTGGGCAAATGTTGGTATTGTTTTATTGATATCAAGTCAGGATGTACATGAATCCTGAAATTGCCCATTGTTCACAACCAGCTGCTGGAAGAACAGCTTTGCACCCTTGGCGTGGGGCAGATCAACCCCTGGAAAGGAATAAGAGGAGGGACTTCCTCCTCCCACCTGCTTGGGCTCTAGAGCAGCCTTTCCCAACCAGTGTGCCTCCAGATGTTGTTGGACCACAACTCCCATCAGCCTCAGCCAGCATTGCCAATGGTCAGGAAAGATGGCAGTTGTGGTCCAACAACATCTGGAGGCACACTGGTTGGGAAAGGCTGCTCTAGAGAGATCTCCTGTAATCTCGGGTGACCCCACAAGAGCCTCAAAGAGGCAGGGTCAGGCCCAAGCCTTTAAAAGGCCTTGGCCTGCCTGACGCAGATCCTTGCCCTACTGCCATTTCGCTTACTTGCTCTAATCAATAAAGTTGTGGCCTGTTTATACACCAATTTTTGGCTGTTTTGTTCCCGTTGCTGAAGGAGGGGGGGAGAACACATTATGCACCTGCCACACAAGGGCAGAGAGATCTGCATTGTGGAACTCCAATAGTAGAACTCCATGACAAAAGAAGGTGACAAATCTTTTGCTGTGAACAGGCAGTTCTACTGCCTCCAGTTTAGCCACTCAAAATCCCTGCATATTACTGAGCACAGGCTCTTTCCCTCCCTCATTGTCCCAGATGGTTTTCTTTATATCTTTTCTAATATAGTCTTGTGCCAGCTGATTTCACTGACAGCAGTTTAGACCAGGGATGTGCATCGACTCTGTGTAAGGACAGAATAACCAGGTGAATTAGGGTGATTTGCAGGTCCCCCTACTAGCGAAAACGTGGGATCAATATGCCCGAGTTGGACTAGGCTTTCCAGAACAACTTGCACTGGTGTTTCTATGTTTTTATTTAAGAACATTTATACGCTGCTTGATTATAGTAAAAACCCTCTATGCAGTTTACAAAACTATTAAAATTATCAATAAAAACAGTTAAACCTTTGACAATAATTTTTTTCTGTGTTATATACTGCTCTTTTGTCCTGTATGTTTCTCTAGGTCCATGGGCTTTAAAAGCAAGCATGATACCTATGCTCTCGCTTCACTGTCGGAGGCAGTATGTTTCTGAATACCAGCTGCTGGAAACCACAGGAGAGGAGAGTGCTGTTGCATTCAGGTGCTGCTTGCAGGCTTCCCATGGTGATTTGGTTAGCCACTGTGAGAATAGAATGCTGGACTAGATGGGCCACTGGCGTGAGCCATCAGAAGTCCTCCTCCTCTTTTTTATTAAGTGCTTTAGATATATGGAGATAAACAAGAGCACAAAATAAAGAAAAAATACAGGGAAAAACCCACCCCTCCCAAAAAGCAGCAGATACCCTTGGAAAGCAAACAAATCTAAAGATCAGAAGTCATATACGTATGAAGTAGCTGGTAAGTATGACAAAGTTACATAATAGATTATACCCTGTCATAATATTGACTTCTTTCCTTTCCAGGTGCTCCAGAGCTAGTAAGAGTAACTGCAAAAACATTTCCATGAAAGCAAGGAATCACAGTCATCAGGTCTGTAGGTGACAGAATGCTGAGAGCGGCAAGGCTGTAAAGCTTTATTTATTTTTTTAAAAAAACACCCTATGTTACTCTGCTTTAATGATATCTGGTTGCATCCCTACTGTTTGGATGAATAGTTACTTGATGGTGTCAATGGGCATTATACTAGTAACAAATTTTTTAAAAAATCTGGAAGGCAGGAATTCTTGGCATGGGCCTTTAAGTTCAAATTTCCCCAAATTCAGTGTGCAGGAACAGTTGAGTCACCAGCCTTATTTAGTTGTTCTTGCATGTTAATAGTAGGGTTGCTCAGAGTGGAATCTGCTTAGTGCTGCTCTGGAAACAACAGACTGCGTTCAGTATCTTACACACCAAACAACCAGTCGAAACAAAACAATTGCTGGAATGGTTAATAGTCAGTACATTGTCAGCTAGATTTATGGGATGGAGGGAACAAGGGGACACCTTGCCAAGCTGAAGGCAATTTGGCCAGGTAACAAAATGATAAGAGAGATTTGGACCTTGTGTAACATTGCTCTTATGCTACTTGCAGGCGATGGCAATAAAATATATATTGCATCTCCCAACATGCATCATTTCACTGAATTATAATACAGTCAGCTTGCCTTTTGCAAATGAATAGTATGTTTGTGTGTGCCAATATTCTGAACACAGGAAAGCCAAATAGGGAAGTTTTAGGGAATGACTACAGTTCTGACTTGTTAAAACTGGCTCCTACGTGCCCTCTAGCTCTTTATTAGTATTGGAAGGTAGATTTAGATCTCTGGATCTAGTACAGATGTTTTCCATGCTCCATCTCAGCCATTTGAAATACACCATCTGTAACTATAAGGATAAATGTTCTGTCTTAGAGCAAAAACCAGTTGTATAGTTTGGTTTCTATAAGATTTTTTAAATTTTGGGGAAATTTCCGCCTCCCCATCACTGAGGACTAGAAACACTTCTTCATTAAATAAGATACTAGCAGCTGGGAAAAGCACTATTATTGTTGCTTTTTAAAAAAGAAATTCAGGATTAACAACATTTTGCTTCATTATGGCAAGAAAAGATATTTTGCTAGAAGTCTATACAAAAACATATTTTACAACCCAGTAATGCTGCTCAGTGGTGGTGGAACACAGGATTCTCTGGAATGGCCCAATCTTATTAGCACTGGGATTGCCCCTTTAGAGTAGGGTGGTCAGTGGGTAGGGGAAGGGAACCAAGGGGCTGCCATTAATGTTGTGGAGGGCAGAGGGAGATATGGAGTGGGGAGGCAATTATGTCATCGGGGGAGATGGAAGTGCAACAGGGTGTTGGTTGCCCCCAAATTGTCTCCCCATTCAAATAGTCTGGATAGCCGCTGTGTCAGCTCCCCCAGGTTGAAAATGCTGCTTGTGAATGCCAGGTCAGTGAATGGCAAAACGATGGCCATTCAGGATTTGATCCTGGATGAGCACGCCGACCTGGCTTGTATCACGGAGACCTGGTTGGATGAAGCTGGGGGGGGTTAATCTCTCCCAGCTTTGCCCACCAGGTTTCTCTGTGCAGCAGCAGGCGAGACCGGGGGGACGGGGAGGTGGAGTTGCAGTAGTCTATCGTGATGCCATCCCCCTGACCAGGTGCCCTCTCCCACAGTCTTCGGGGTTCGAATGTGTATATTTGAAGTTGGGTGGCCAGGACAGAATAGGGATTCTGTTGGTGTACCGCCCACCCCGCTGCTCAACAGTCTCCCTTCCTGAGCTAGCTGGGGTAGTCTCGGGGTTGGTGTTGGAGTCCCCTCGGCTTGTGGTATTGGGTGACTTCAACATTCATGCCGAGACTGCTCTGTCGGGAGTGGCTCAGGATTTCATGGCCTCCATGGCAACCGTGGGTCTGTCCCAAGTATTATCTGGCCCCACTCATGTCGCTGGTCACACTTTGGACCTTGTTTTCTGTGTTGGATGGGATGATCGTGATCTTGGTGTGGAGGAACTTTCTATAGTTCCGTTGTCATGGACAGATCACTACCTGGTTGGGTTTAGACTTACTGGGACTCAGAACCTCTGCAGCTTGGGGGACCGATTAGGATGGTCCGCCCCAGGAGGCTGATGGATCCGGATGGTATTCTGATGGCTCTTGGGGATTTTCCTGTCACCGTGGCAGGTGATTCTGTCGAAGCCCTGGTTGACCTCTGGAATGGGGAAATGACCAGGGCGGTGGACACGATTGCTCCTGAGCGTCCCCTCTTACGGAGTAGAGCCAAACCAGCTCCCTGGTTTACCAGGGAGCTGGCGGCAGTGAAACGAATAAGATGGGGACTTGAGCGATGTTGGCGGAAGACTCGGTGCGAGTCTGACCAAACACGGGCTAGAGCCTATCTGAAGGCCTACTCTGTGGCAGTGCGGGCTAAGAAGAACTTTTCTTTTCTGCCACCATTGCGTCTGCTGGGAGCCACTCAGCGGAGCTGTTTCGAGTGGTCAGGGGTCTTTTAAACTCTGGCCCCCAGGAGGGTAATATAGACCACTCAACAGCCCGCTGTCAAGAATTTGCACGGCACTTTGCAGATAAAGTCGCTCAGATTCGCTCCGACTTGGACGCTAAAATTGATACAGTCTCAGGGGATGTAACTTTGGCCCCTGCTTGTCCAATAATAATGGATTCCTTTCCATTTGTACAGCCCGAGGATGTGGACAAGATCCTTGGAGAGGCGAGAGCCACCACATGTCTGCTTGCTCTTCCTGGCTTATCAAAAGTGCCAGAGGGGGACTGGCCGAGTGGGTGAGGGGAGTCGTTAATGCCTCTTTACAACAAGGCAGAATTCCATTGCGCCTAAAAGAGGCAGTTGTATGACCTTTGTTGAAAAAGCCCTCACTGGATCCCTCTATAATGGGAAATTATCGGCCAGTCTCCAACATTCCATTTTTGGGCAAGGTAATAGAGCGTGTGATGGCTGCCCAGCTCCAGAGATTCTTGGATGAAATGGATTATCTGGATCCATTTCAGTCTGGTTTCAGGCCTGGTTACGGGACAGAGACAGCTTTGGTCACCTTGGTGGATGACCTTCGCAGAGAGCTGGACAGGAGGAGTGTGTCCCTGTTAGTTCTACTGGACCTCTCAGCGGCTTTCGATACCATCAACCATGGTATCCTTCTGGACCGCCTTGCTGGGATGGGACTTGGGGGCACCGTATTACAATGGCTCCATTCCTTTCTGGAGGGACGAACTCAGAAGGTGGTGCTGGGGGACTCCTGTTCAACTCCTTGGCCGTTGACCTATGGGGTCCCTCAGGGTTCAGTTTTGTCCCCCATGTTATTCAACATCTATATGAAACTGCTGGGAGAAGTTGTCCGGGGGTTTGGGGTTCGGTGCCATCAGTATGCGGATGACACTCAACTCTATTTCTCCTTTCCACCTAAAGCCAAGGAAGCTGTCCTGGTCCTGAACCAGTGCCTGGCATCAGTGATGGACTGGATGAGGGTGAACAAATTGAAACTAAATCCAGACAAGACAGAGGTGCTCCTGGTCAGTCGAAGGGCAGATCAGGGAATAGGGATTCAACCTGTGCTGGATGGGGTTACACTCCCCCTGAAGACACAGGTTCGCAGTTTGGGTGTGCTCCTGGACTCAGCTCTGAACTTGGAGGCCCAGGTCTTGGCCGTGGCCAGGAATGCCTTTGCCCATATAAGACTGGTGCGCCAGCTGCGCCCGTTCCTGGAAATGCCTGATTTGACTATGGTGATGCATGCCTTAGTTACATCCCGTTTAGACTACTGTAACGCGCTGTACGTGGGGCTGCCTTTGAAAACTGTTCGGAAACTTAAACTGGTACAAAGAGTTACAGCCAGAGTGTTAACAGGGGCTGGTTACAGGGACCATACAACTCCCTTGTTACCACAGCTCCACTGGCTGCCAGTTTGTTTCCGGTCACAATTCAAAGTGCTGGTTTTGACCTTTAAAGCCCTATACGGCCCAGGTCCAGGCTATTTGTCAGACCATATCTCTCTGTATGAGCCTGCCCGGGCCCTGAGATATTCAGGAGAGGCCCTTCTCTCAGTCCCAACACCCTCGCAAGTGTGATTGGTGGGGACGCAAGATAGGGCCTTCTCAGTGGCTGCTCCTAGGTTCTGGAACTCCCTTCCTAGGGAGGCACGAATGGCCCCCTCCTTGCCATCCTTCCGTCGGCAAGTAAAGAATTTTTTATTCCAACAGGCTTTTGGGATAGAAGGTGTTTAGGATTGGGCTTTACAAGGCTTGTTTTATTGTTTTATATTATTATTTGTATTATTTTAAATTGTTTTTAGATTTTTAAGTGCCTTTTAAGGTTTTAAAGTTGTGCATTGTTTAATTGTATTTTAATTGTATGTTTTTCTATGTTTTTAACTACATGTAGTTCTATTTGTATGCCGCCCTGAGTTCCAGTTTGGAAAAAGGGCGGGGTAAAAATAAAGTTTGATTCATTCATTCAGTCACTGTAGTAAAGAGGTCTCTGCCCTATTTACTTCACATACCTGTCGCTTACGCTTAAAGAGCTGAGGCAGAAGCCTCTGTTTGTAGCACAGCAGCTAAACCAGAAAAGCAGGAGTGGACTGTTTTATTTTCTTTGGAAGAAGAAATGGTGCCTTTTCATTTACCTTTAATCAATTGCTGCACAATGCAGTAAACAAAGAAAAACCAGAGAATAATCTCTACTCTGGAATAATCGTGAAACTACCTGACATATCAGTTATTAAATGCAATCACAGAATCCTGCAAATATTTGAGAATACACTTAAATGTACACATGTGGGTATTTCTGCTTACATCAACTCTCCTACATCTGTACTTGCATTTAAGCATATTTCTAAGCCTTGAGACCAGATCTTTAAAAGCCTTATCAATAGCCCTGAGTTCAGAAGTTACAGTATATGAATGCATGGGGAGGGAAGGCTTGCATATCCCTATTGCCATATGTTCACTATAAGGTCTGAAAGAGCCTTCCATGCCTAAAGTGGCATGCATGGGGTCTCTCACACCTTGTAATGATTGAATGGAGGCTGTGTCGGGGTATACGATCCTGCTCCTCACCTCCCGCTCTCATTGCAGACCTATAATATTTGAATAGGACTCTGCTCATTCCTACAGAGCTTGGGTGAAAACAGACATCTCTTCAAAACTTCAGAATCTAAAGCAAGAAGCTTTTTGAGCCTGAGGGCCACATTCCCTTCTGGACAACTACATACCAGGAGCGGGTGAGGCCAGAGGCAAAAGCATGTAGAGAAATAAATGTGAATTTTACCTTTTTACAGTAGCTAGTTTCTTCACATTCACGCACCCCTCTCTGGGCTCCATCCAGGCAAGCAAAAAGTAGGATCAAATTCAAAGACATAGTCCAGCCAGGCAAAAACACTCAAGGAGGGAGCAAAGGGGGACTGGTGAAGGGTGTGGCTCAGGACAGGAGTGGGCGTGTATGACCCGAGGAGATCCCTGAGGGAGGCCTGGAGGGCTGTGTTTGGCTCCTGGGCCAGATGTTTCCCATTCACGATCTAAAGGGTAGTAGAAATGATTTGACCACATATCTTCTGTCCTGAAAACAAATCTGCCTAGTAGCGACAGTGTGGTGGGGTGGAGGTGCTTACCTGATCTTGCAGCAGCTGTTTACCAGGAGGGAGAGGGGGAAGGTGGCATGGTGCAAATGCACCAGGAGTGCCAGGCTGGCTGAGCCAGTACCAAACTTGCTGCTGCCTTGCCCCACCACTTCCAGGTCAGAAGCAGTGACTCACCTGCCAGGAGATCATGTAAGCGCCTCTGTCCCACCACCACTATTGGAGCAGCCGTTGTTTCTATTTGTAGTATACCATCTAGACTTAATTTCCAGTAGTATCAAAACTGCCATGTTTCTCTTTACTTCAATTCTCTACTTTGCAAGAAATCTGGATGTGGATTTGAATAACTGCTGGATTGTATATTTTCTATTTGCTTCCCCCTCCACAACCAACAGCCCTAGGTGCAAGCTGAAATCTTCATTGCACCTAGTAGATCCTAATCCTATGGCCCCGTTGATCTCCAACTTCCTCCTCATAACTAACCCAATCCTGAGGAGCAAAGGAGAGTGTTGCTGGAAACTTTAGAAGGAGTTGGATAATTCTTTTGGGTTGCTGGAGGAAATCACAGAGAGGGCAACCACTTAGTAAATGCCAATGTGTACACAGCCTATGTCTCCAGTGCACTCCTGCTGGTTTTTTAAATCTGTGTACACATTATGTTAGCTACAATCCAAAGGTATCCTGTAGTTTCTTGTTAAATACTGCCAGGGAGGGAATCAATCAGGCTACCTGTGTGCCAACGGTGCAGCCCTATTCAGCCCCACTGCACCCCAGTCCAGGCTGACTTTCCAATTGTTACTGGCATGGCACAGTTGCACTTGGTGAACCCCTATCCCAATAAAATAAAATGGGGAGGGGGTTGGGGAAAGAAGATTTGCCAGAGGAAGGAGACTTGACTGAGTTTAAATCCCCAAGTGCAGTATAGACAACAATAACTTTTCAAGCACCTTAGAAGACTAGCAGAGTGATCCTAACCATGTCTAATCAGACAAACTCCATTGAATTCAGTTGGGCTTACTCTAAGGTAAGTGGGGTCAGAGTTACCACCTTAAAGTATAATCCTAGCCCCCTACTTGACAGTAAGCCCTATGTAACAGTGTAGTCATGCACAAGATTTCACTGTCAGGGTGCAATTTTATGCTTTCACACTTACTTGGAAGTAAAGTGACAGGTGCACAAAGATTTCTAGGGGGAGGGATGAAAGCTTCACAAATTGGAGTTGGCAGAGGGAGGGACGGCTGGGAAAACCAACCAGGTAATTTGCATCAGGTGAAGACATCCCAACCCCCTCTCTGCTCCAGGTGTGGGCAGAACACAGGTGATGTGGAAACACATCAAAGCATAGTGATCTGTACAACAATGTGCAAATTCAAATGGAAATGCAGTGTAGGGGGGAGCTGACTTCACTGCATTTTAAGCCGGTAATGGGTACCCAGCCTTATCTTATACATTGCCAAAAGAGAGGAATGCGTCACCAAAAAAAGAGAAAAAATGACACTAATTTGCATAAAATTTGCTCATGTTAAATTATACGTATATATGCAAATTTAGAAATAATCTCTATAATTTAAATAGACATTCAGTACATCTCACCACAGTGGGGGAGGGGGGAGATTGTGACCAATTCAGTCTGCTAGGCAAGTGCTCAGTGTTGATGAGCAACTTCAATGCCTTTACTCCCTCTTCTTAGGGTTCTTTAACTTTACACTGGAGTTGGACCAGACAGACCTTCAAATAGAAGACATCTTCAGATAGAGAACTGTGTTATGTAAAGTAGGACATATGGGCTACTTACCATAGAACTACTGGCAGAAAAAGGCTAGAAGAATCATAAGGTAGAGAATAGAAGGCTCAGTGATCTGACCATCCATTTCTCAAGAGCCAGCATAACAACCTGGGTGAACATCTTGCAACAGGGGCAGGATAGCTCCAGAAATAATGGTCTCTTTGCTAAGTTAAAAAGAGATCTGAAATCTTGACCCGGAAGCAGTTCTAATGTTCCAGTTTGCAGACAGAAGAGATTGTGAATCACGCTACATACATACTGGCTGATGTAGGAGCTGACTTAATGTTTGGATTGTGCATCCTATTGTGTGGCCATGGCATGGTCTTTGGGCTGGCCATAGGGTGGTGAAATCACATTTTGGTTCACAGTTGGGGCTCAGTCAATGGGCCATGGTTCAATGGCTTGGCCACTGAGGGATGCGCTGGGACAGGCTCCTACCTATAATGTTCCAGCAGGGTCTGGTGCGGGCAGTTCTGCACATTTTGGCCATTCATTTTGGGGAAAATGACCTTGGTTTGTTGAAGGGCAAGGCCCTTAGTTTGCAGGCATACCATGACCTTCAGGTCATTAGGCAGTGTTAGCCCCAGAGTTGTTTGGTTTGGTCCAACATCCTACCGTACAAGGTGTGGCATTGTTTGGGGGATCTGAGGGGCATAAATAGGGCAAGGAAGGAGATCAACCAGCAGCCCAGGGTGGCTCTCCTTGGTGCTGGCGGTTTAGTTCTGCACCATCCCCATATATGGCATGCTTGCGTTGAACTATATCGGCCAAATGGCGTTCACCTGATGGATGCAGGTAACAACATTTTTCTGTCTGACTTGCAGAGGTGCCTGCAAGATGTTATTCTCAGCAGTGGGGGAAAGGACGACTAAACAGAGATTTGTCCCCCTTTGGTGGCAGAAAGGTGTGAGAAGAGAAGCAGGTAAAGACAGCTGGGTGCCTCCCTTAGGTACCTTTGGGGGTGATTGGTGGCTCCGGAGCCATGCAGTGCAGGGCTGTATGGTCCGGGGGCAGGATATGGGCTGCCTTTGGGGCCAGCTCACCTCATCTGCCTGGAGTTGTAGGGCCTGGGGTGGTGGTGACGATGTGGGAAGGCCCCTCTTCTCACCTTCAGGGTGTGGTGGGGGTAGCGTGTAAGCAGAAGGGCTTGCCCTTCCCTGGTAGAGATTAGCAGCCTGATAGCTATAGACTGGCATTTCACTTATAGCCAGCTCTCACACCTATATTTTCCCTCTGCAGGTTTTAGTGAGGGTTAGGTTTAAAGTTTCATAAAGTGGCCCATAGTTCAGCCCAGCTTCCGTATCTGTGTATTATTTCAACCCTCAGCTGCAGTGCTGTAGCTGCTCACTTGCAACACACACATAGCAGACTCTGGGTCACGAGGGAGTGGGGTGAGGATTTGTTCCTTTTTATGTTCATGTTGCTCTCTTTTACTTATTGAGTTGAAGTTAATTCACTGTTGTAATGTATATGCTCCTGGTCACCCATGGCGGTAAGGTCAAGGGACAGGAACCAGACAAAGAATGATCCAAGAAAGTCCTCAATGGCAGAACAGGTGGAGGATAACAATGTGTACGTTACAACGGCTGTGAAGGTGGATGAAGGCTGCAGCAGATAAAAGACTTCCAATCGTTGTGGTATCCATGCCATTGGATCAAAGCCATTTTCTGTCAAGATTGTGTGTTGATCGTCATGCGCCGATCTCCCCACATAAAACAAATTCAAGCACAAGCATCTTCCAAGCAAACCAAACCAAAAGTTCCATGGCGATCGGCGAATGGCAACGTGGGCAGGACTGTGAAATCCGGAAGCCCCTAGTCATGGACTGGCACATGGGTGGCAGATACAGACTCAGTCGTCCTGGCTCAAGGACCGAGGCAGTTGAGTAGTTCGGCGGCTATATCCACGACAGAGCAGTCCAATTCAGGATCCACTCTGCTCACCCCGTATGGGGAGGGGGCTAGAAAAGGTGCCCTAAACATAGTCTGCCTCATCTCTCCCCCTGACTGGATTACCGCGTCCAGTGGGGTCACCACTTAGCACTCGCAAAAGACAATTGAATTTTGGAGCATGGAATATACAGACATTGCTGGATAATACAGATAGTGAATGTCCTGAATGCAGGACTGCCATCATCACGAGGGAATTGAGACGTTTTAATATTGACATAGCAGCACTCCAAGAAACTCAAAGAGCAGGAGAAGGACAACTGAAGGAAGGAAAAGGAGGTTATACCTTCTTCTGGAAAGGACTGCCTGAACAAGAACGATGAATACATGGAGTAGGCTTTGCTATTAAAAATAATCTTGTGAAGCTCTTGTCAGAAGTTCCTATTGGCATTAATGAACGGCTCTCAACTCTCCGGTTAAAACTTGCCAAAAACCAGCAGGCAACTATTTTAAGTGCTTATGCACCAACATTAGATGCTGATGAAGGATTTTTTTTTATAACCAGCTGGACACCATCTTATCAGAGATACCAAGGAGGATAAAATTATCCTCTTGGGTGACTTCAATGCAAGAGTTGGGCGTGATTTCGATTTATGGCCAGAAACCATTGGGAAAGGAGGAGTTGGCAATAGCAACCTGAATGGCATTCTACTTCTGATTAAATGTGCAGAGCATAATCTTGTTATTACAAACACTATTTCATCAGAAGAATAAATAAGAAACATCATGGAAGCACCCTCAGTCAAAATACTGGCATCTCCTGGATTATGTAATTGTTCGTGCCAGAGATTGTTGTGCTGTACTCCTCACTAGGGCCATGACGAGTGCTGATGACTGCTGGACAGATCACCAATTAATTCGATCCACTATGTCCATTAATATTGTTCCTCAACTTAGGCTCCGAGGAAGAAAACCAGGGAATAAAATGAACATCCATGCCCTTCAAGATCCTATTAAGTGAGCCTGCTTTCAAACAACTCTCAAGAAACATCTACCGACGGAACTCCCTGAAAATGTCGAGGAACACTGGATTAAACTGAAGACAACCATTATTGCGGCATGTGAACAAATGATTGGATACCAAACTAAGAAACATCAGGATCAGTTTGATGAGAATGATAGTGAGATTAAACATATAATCGACAAGAAAAGGAAAGCCTTCCAGATATGGCAGACATTAACTGTGCTGCTAAGAAAAAAATCTATGCCAGTGCAAAGGCTGAGGTCCAAAGAAGAACTAGAGAACTTAAGAACGCCTGGTGGATAAAGAAAGCTCAAGAAATCCAGCACTTTGCAGATGCTCACGATGCACGGGGCCTTTTTAATGCCACAAAGGCCATCTTTAAAGTCTTTAAAGAAGGTGGGCCTGAACTTACACAACAACTTCACAAGCTCATCAAAAAAATCTGGATGAGGGAGGCGATTCGGAAGAGTTTAGGGACGCCATAATTATCACCCTTTTTAAGAAGGGCAATAGAACAGATTGCAGAAACTATCGAGGTATTTCTCTTCTTGCTACCGCAGGTAAAATCCTTGCAAGGATCCTCGCAAATTGCCTCCTGACTATCTCAGAGGATGTCCTCCCCAAATCTCAAAATGGTTTCCGCCCTTCCAGGGGGACAGTGGATATGATCTTCACTGCACAACAGCTTCAAGAAAAATGCCAGGAGCAAAATCGACCTTTATATATGGCGTTTATTGATCTGACTAAGGCCTTTGACACTGTGGATTGAACCACTCTCTGGACCATCCTTCTGAAAACTGGATGCCCTGATAAATTTGTGAATATTTTGCGACTCCTTCATGACAACATGACAGCAACAATTTTGGACAACAATGGCTTTCAGAGTGATCCATTCCAAGTCGGATCAGGCGTAAAACAGGGATGCGTCATTGCTCCTACCTTATTTGCTATCTTCATTGCTATGATTCTACACCTTATTGAGGGGAAACTTCCTACTGGTGTGGAAATCATATATTGAACAGATGGAAAGCTTTTTAATCTCAGTAGACTGAAAGCAAAAGTAAGGTAATGTCAACCTCTGTCATAGAACTTAAATATGCCGATGATAATGTAGTCTCTGCACATTCAGAGAAAGATCTTCAAACTATCCTAAATGTCTTTGCAGAAGCATATGGAAAACTTGGGCTCTCACTTAATATTAAAAAAACCAAAGTGCTTCATCAACAGGTGCGAACTAGTTCCTCTGTAGCACCATCAATCCAGCTTAATGGTGTGATGCTGGACGACGTCGATCATTTCCCCTATCTTGGCAGCCATCTCTCTGTAAAAGCTGACGTCGATGCTGAAATTCAACATTGTCTGAGCTCTGCGAGTGCTAGAGTGTTTGAGGATCAGGATATTCGCAGGGAGACCAAAATGCTTATTTACAAAGCCATTGTACTACTGACCCTTTATTGTATGCCTGTGAAACATGGACCATTTATAAACGCCACTCCCAACTTCTTGAAAGATTCCACCAACGGTGCCTCCGGAAAATTCTGCAAATTACTTGGGAAGACAGACGGACTAATGCTAGCATTTTGGAAGAAGCAAAGACTATCCGTGTTGAAACAATGATCCTTCAACATCAACTTCGCTGCACCGGCCATGTTGTTCGAATGCCTAATCGCCGTCTTCCAAAGAAGCTACTTTACTCCCAACTTAAGGATGGAAAATAGAACATCAGTGGACAGCAAAAGAGGTTTAAAGATGTTCTTAAAGTGAATCTAAAAAAATGTAACATGAGCATCAAGAACTGGGAAGTCTTGGCCCATGAATATCCCAAATGGAGACCGGCTATTATCAAAGGTGCTATGGACTTCGAAGAAGCATGAATACAGGGCGAACAGGACAAACGAGCTAAGCAGAAGGCATGTCAAACAAATTCTCATTGCGACCATCTTCCATCTGGAAACCTATGTCCTCACTGTGGGAGGCTGTGTGGATCCAGAATTGGCCTCCACAGTCACTTACGGACCCACCGTTAAAGACCTTATCTTGCAAGACAATCTTACTCGGCCATGAGTGATCGCCAATGAATGAATGAATGTATATGCTCCTGGTGTATGAGTAATGTGGCAAGTTACCCAGTCAAAATTAGTTCCCATATTTTCTGGTTGGGGCTTGGGCAAGTGAGATAAACCCTTTGCAGTGCATGAACTTGTCCTTAGGTGGCCCAAGAGGACACAGCAAGTAAGTTCTCTGTGGTTGCTCTGTACCTAGGGCAGGCTGGCGGAAATCTAACTTTGCATAATTGTTCACAGAAACAATAAGAACTGTGTGCATGGGGGAGGGGACACTTTTACTGAGGAGAGATGGAGAATTCAGGGATGGGGAACTTGTAGTCTTCCAGATAACTCACATCAGCCAATCATAGCCAATAATCACAGTTGATGGGAATTGTAGTCCAGCAACATCTGGAGGGCCACAGGATCCCCCACTCCTGCCCTATCAAGTTCATTGGAGCTTATTCCCAGGTAGGCAGGTGTAGGATTAAAGCCCTAAGCAGTAGATAAATAAAATAAAGTTCATAGGAGGCAGTTTAATCACAAAGTTTAATGGCAATGCTAAGAATTAAGGGCCCACTTGCTCCCCCCCTTTTTGTGGATATTTTGATTTTTGTGGATATTTTGATGTGCAACAGAGAATAAAAGGGAACAATAACAATGGGTTTTCTGTCAAAGAATTAGTTGTAACTGAATTGTAAAACATTTATTCAAAATATTGAAAAGGCTGGAATACATTGTTTCCATAGAACTGATTAATCAGGTAAAAGACTGTTGAACCACTGGACAGTTATGCTTATATTTTTAAGTGTATTTTTAATAGTGTTGTTTTACTAGACTTGTGTTTGCCACTCTGGGCTCCTTTGGAAGCAATGGCAGGAGAGACATTTCATAAATAAATAAATAACATACCAAACCTACTTCAACCTTTCCTTACAGGACTTGGTCTGCAGGCCACTCACCATCTTTGTTATTCTCCTCTGGAAATAAAACTATGCACAAGCAATCCACAAACATAGTAATAAAAGAGTTAAATGCACATGACATGAACATATAAAATCTCTCTCTCTCTACCCCAGCATGGTAGTGATGATAACCATGCAACAAATTGCATAGCTGTGTGTAAGAAATTATGTTTATCATCTATTCACAGCATTGATTGCAGCAATAGCTCTTAGCAACTGGTGCAATGTCTGCAAGGAGCTATTTAAAAAGTGGTGGTGGTGAAAGAGGCAGGCTAAATATATAGCTTCTAAATCTTAAGATGCTTAAATATTGTTTTGAACTTAGATAAATAAATATAAAACATGAAGATGTGTTCAAATCTCTTGCACTGCTGTGAAGACTAGAAAGTGGTTTTCTATGCTTTTTTTTTTAAGTAAAAGTTAAGATTCAGGATGCCAAATTGTGAGGCAAAGAGCATGCTTTGAATATAAAGCATGTAATTACGGAAATAATTGTTGATTACACACTTTGTGCTTGCATATTTATACCTGCAAGTGTGCAGAATATAATACTCCTCTCTTAAGACCTCTGTAGAAACTTGACAACATTTCTTCAGATTGGCTTTCCAAGAATTACTGAATGTTAAACAGGGTTTTTTTTTAGATGATTGGGGGGACCACTTTTTAATGGCTTATTGCCCATTATGTAATGGCTTGCGGTTACATTTCTGTTGGTGCCAGAACCTAATTCGAACACCCTAATATCTGGTTCAGTTATTCATTTACGTATTGTTCTTATGCCCCACTTTTCCTCTTGCCAGAGCCCAGAACATCTTTATTTGCTGTTGTGGCTTCTAAAAATTTGATAACAAATTGCTCATCCAATGGCCTTTTCTGTTGGCATTAGAAAGCTGAGTCATTCCCCGAGTTGGAAAAGGGTTAACAATAAATGACAGCATTAGAGGTGTAAACCACACAGCTGTGCCTTGTTAGGTTGCCATACTATAAAGCCTAAGAATGGAAGACGGGTTGTGTGGGGGAAGCAAAGGTGTATGCGTTGACTAATTGCCAGGCTGTATCCTATAAAGTGGGTTTTGCATACCTATGTGTATGGACTCTCCTTTTGTTTCGGACGGCTCTCTTGCGTGAACTCATACCGCGCCCTGCTGGGACGGGGCGCTGAATACCAACATTTTCCTCCAATTTGCATCAGTAATGGTAGATTCCTTTTGCTTTTTCCATTATGAGCAAATGATTTGAACATTTTCTTTGTATTTTGTATTGCGTTGTTATTTTTTAGATCCTGTATTACTATGTCTTTTGTTCTGAACAATAAATGTGACCTTATAATATATAAATACATTTGTTGCATCATAGCAGTCTTAAAGGAGACTCTTTAACCAGGTACACATGATGTTACGCAGTGGGGTTTGGTCAAATATCTTTGGTTGCAAGATATTCTCTGTGAAAATTATAATAAACCTTTTGCTAAGGAATTCATATTGGCTGGATCCCAACCCCAATTTTTTTTATATCCACAACTCCTGACATTCATGTAATGGGTTTTTTTTTCTTGCAGCAGTGATCTCAAAAATTGGTTTTTAAGCTACTAACCAAACCATCACAAATACATAGTTCAAAACCATACTATTAAGTTCACCCAGAAAAGAACAGAAGCAGTAGCTTATTTTACTCAATAATCCAAAGAGTGAAAGTAATAAAGATGCATATCACACACCTGGCTTTCAGACAGTTCAAAAGCTGAGATAATATTTAACACAGCAGTACATTACTTGTACATCTCATGGCTTTTTCACATTTGCATGAAGCTATACTCGTATCCACAATGATACATTATGAGTACAGATAATAATTCTCAGGGTAGTTTAACCGTCAATCCTCTTCCCAGAGAAGTCTGAGAATAGTAGCTCTGTGAGGGGAACAGATCTCCTAGTAACTCTCACCAACCTTCACAAACTATAGTTCCCAGGAGTCTTTGGGAGAAGCCATGACCGTTTAGAGTGGCATAATACTACTTTAAAGGTATAGTGCAGATTGAGGCCTCAGATTCAGCACCAATATTTTCCTAACATTTCTAGGATACCGTAAGGCTAAGTGTGTGGTCCACCAATTTATGCACAAATGTTGTTTGAATAGTGGTGCAGCACAAACTGACAGGGATGGCAGAGGCATGGAGATGTGAGCTTAAATCCACAACCTGATAAAACTGAAGCACTTAGTTTTGAGCCACCATAGTTCTGTTTTCTTCAAAAGGATTAGCAGCTTTTTTCTAAGCATGCTTACTAGGGTTGCCAAGTTCCTGGCCTCAGACTGATCCTGTATCTTTAGGAGAAGGGAAAGTTAGCCAAGTGCAAGTGTTCTTGAAACACTGGGGGAAGGGAGAATTCCACCTTGTGGTTTTTCTCATTACACTGTTGCAAGAACACCTGCACTTGGCTGACTTTCCTTTCTCCTAAAGATACAGGATCAGTCTCAGGCCAGGAACCTGGCAACTCTAATGCTTACTCAGAACCAAATCCTACTTACTTTAAGAAGACACAGCACAAATCCATAATTTTTTGGCCTTATTGGCTAATGGGGTCTCACAAACAGAAACATGTATCAGTCAATAACAATTTTCTCATATGTGATAGCCTGGATATAGGTAAAGCTTCTATTTAAGTTTAGGCTTCCTCAGTCACCACTTGTCACACAGATTCCCTCTACGCACTGTTCGCATATTACTTGTGACCAAACTTCCACCATTCTTTCATGCCCATGGCACTATTCTAGTCCTTAATGTCCCATTTTCAGTAAACAAAAATTGCAGCAAGCCCATGGGGTACCAGTAGAGTGGCCAGGTAACTAGAAAAAGCAGTCTCTAACCACAGCTAATCTGCAGCAGCCAACATACAGTATGGAGGTCTTTACAGCACGATATAAGCACTGTCAACTGCCAACATCTGCCGATCAAGCTGCAGTTAAAGGCACAGGAGTGGGGCCAGTAAAACAAGTTTGTAACCCTAAGAACATATTGCATGTCTTTAAACCTGAGAAGGGTGGGTTCAGATCCCTAACTACAGACAGAAATGAAGGGCCTGAGAGGCTCTACTCTGAAGGATTTTAAGTAAGATGTAACCTCTTCAGTTTTTTTTAATTCTATGTTGAAACATTTGCTATAGGGATTGCAACAAAATAATATTCTCAAATAATACAAGTATCAGATGCCTTGACAGTACAATCCTATGCATGCGTACTCTGAAGTAGGTCTCAATAAGTTAAATGGGATGTGCTCCCAGGTAAATATGCGTAGGATTCAAGCCTAAGCTTGGATATGTCATTTGTTTTCCTTTTCATTAAACAGTGTGGGGTTTTTAAAAAGTGTTTATTTTAAGGAATGTCCTGATTCTTTGGCAGCTTGCCACTGCTGTTGTTGTTATTTTACTACCTGACCTTCACCCTGAGTCCCAGAGCAGGTTACAACAATTTAAAATACAATCTTTAAAATAATTTGAAACAACTTACAATCACAAAAGTAGGGTGGGTCCTAAAAATATGTCCCAAAGGCCAGGGTAAAGAGTTGTGTGTTCAGCATTCACTGAAAACTGTGCAGTGAAGTTGCCAGATGCACTTTGGTGGGGAGGGAGTTCCACAATTTAGAGGCTGCTACGGATAATGCCCTCTTCGTGGCCACCACCACCAGGACTTCTGAGAGCAGTGAAACAACCAAGAGGGCTCCCTCTGCTGATCTTAACACCTGAAGGGTTCTGTAAGAAAGGAGGAAGTCTTTCAGATATTTTGGGCCTAAGCAATTTGGGGTTTTACAGACTAATGTGAGCTGCTTCAATTGGGCCCAGAAATAAAATGGCAACCAATGCAACCGTACCTGGCAAACCAGCCAGAACTACAAAAAGGCACTCCTATTTGTCACTGGTGTTATAGGATTGGGGGGTAGCCTAAATGGCATCTTTGGGGTCCTCTCCAAGCCTGTGGTTTTTATATCTACGAGATGGAATTCAGTAGGAAAAGAGATTGCTGAAGTGGTCAAAAGTTTCTTTTTTAAGTTAATAGCTCTAACCAAGTTTAAGTATCTCTTTGCATGACTAAAAAGTACAGGTGTCTGGTTGCCACAGAAACTACTAGCTTCCAGAGGGTAGGCTAAAGGGGGGGGCTGTCCCTGCCTTTCCTGGATGGAGCTGATGCCATCCATGAATATAAGAGAATGATAGACCTGGAACAATTCTAATTTTGAACAGGGGTGGGAAGAGACACAGGGGTTTGACTGGCTCTCTGTCCAAATCCAAAGCTACAGGGTGTGTGGAAACCTAATTTGGTAGCAAGATGTGTTGGAGTATTAATGCTGCAAGCCCTGTATATATGTATAAATTAAACCATATATCACAAAGACACCACCATATCTCCAGTGACCTCATTATAAGGAAACCAAACCCAAAGTAAGTGCTGGCACCCCTGAAATTTCTCACTGCTTAAAGATTGGGGCGCATGTAACATTATAGTGGCCAAACTTTCCTGTGAGACAGCTTGCAGTGTGTCGAAGCAGGGGAGAAATATGGGTGTGTTGTAGGCCACACACTCACTTTATATGGGTTTATGGAAAATGGTCAAGCACACCAGGAGTGGGGAATCTTTGGCCCTCCAGATGTCCTTACCTGTAATTCCCATCAGCCCTGGCAAGCATGGCCTTTGTCCAGGGATGATGGGAGTTGTAGCTCAGCAACATTTGGAGGGCCACAGGTTCCTCACACTTGCCCTATGCAAACTGAGTGTGCATCTACACTGGGCTGGACTGGGCTCCTGCCGGGAGGAAGGGTGGGATATAAATCAAATAATAAATAAATAAATCCTAGAACATACTCAGCTTCCTTTGCAATATGTACAAGGGTAGATGTTTGTGGCTCTGTGGCAGATGTTTTTGGGTTCCTTGGTGGATAAGTTGCTATAGATCGGATCCTAAAGGTAGAAAGCTTAATATTTAAAAACAACAAAACTATACCTAACTTAAGTAACCCTTTAACAGACAACTTCTCATTATTTTCCTAGGAGATTGGCCTACTTTCCTTTTAGAAACGTGCAACATTTAAGCAAAAAACTCCACCTTCTTTCAATATTCTGTTACCACCTTTACCTCAGACCAGGAAATCACAGACACTACATTTATATTCAGCCTGTGTGTGTTTTTTAAAAAACATCTGAGGTAGATAAGCAAGAAGATGTAAGGCCAGTTTTTCTGGCAGTCAGCTGTGCATACTTTCTTTTAATATGTCTCTCTCTCAATTCCAAGAAATGTTCCAGTATCTCTTTTTTTGAAAGCTAGCAGGCTTTTGAATAGAACCAAATTGTTTTACGTTGAAATCCTGCTTCCTTATGTAAGAGCTGAAATAGATGTGTGTACAGTGGGCATTCTTTTATAAAGTTTGCTATGGACATGACATGGCACAAAACAGCCCTCAATTATCTTTTTCATAAAGTACAAAACATCCTTGGAGCAGATGGACCCAATTGTGGCAGCCTATCCCTGACTTGCAGGGAGCATTGTCAATTTGAAAAAGACAAAAAAAGACCTTAACAACAACCCCTCACTAACCCAGTCCCACCAAGTTCTCTGTGGAAGCTATTTTTCTTTTGTATGCAGCATTGCTTCAATTTCAACACAGTTCTTGTGCCATCTTATGAGTGGGAAGAGGAAGGCAGAACAGTTTGTCCTCCTCAGCAGATCTTGTTTTCCCAACTGCATTATACATGTGTCAAGAAATGTGCAAGATTCCTTCCAGTTCCATTACCTACCTGAATAGCAAATGCCTTCCAGCTTGTTTTAAATTCTTTGTTTAACTGGTCAGTGACAACAACACTTCTGTTGTTCTAGTATTCTTGTAGGTTCTCTCATCAACTGCATTAGGTTAGTGTTTTACCGGGAGTGCCACTTTATCACTCATTTACTGCAGGGACTAAGAGGTCAAATGCAATTTACAGAGCAATTCTGTTCTTGAGTTACAATTAGATTTGGTGGAAGCCCCACTATGCCAATAGAACATGATATGCGTTGGTATCAATAATGAAATATACACAGGCAGAACACCACGGGATGCATGTGGATTTTTACATGGATTGCTAGGGGAGAGGCTGAGCCAAAAGAGGCAGATCCAGACCATTGGGACATGCAATGTTCCTCCTGACTATCCCAGGCATGTTGGTGAGCCCCACATTTGAAACTAGGGGCTTCTGCATGTAAAATGTGAACCATTTCACCCAGCCAGAACTCCTCCTGCAGCTGTTACAATCCTGGTATCTATGAGTGGGTGCTGAGGCTAAGGAGAGACAAATGCCCCATTATGTGGCTGGTTTCTCTTTGCTGTTGTGGCTCAGTGGTTAGGGCAGGGATAGTGCTCTTCATTGGCTATGCTGGCTGAGGATGATGGGACCTGTAGTTCAACATCAGAAGGTCACCATGTTGGGCACTGCTGGATTGATGAATCTCTTAATGCTGAATGATGGCCCATGCAAGAAGCCACAATTTGATATAATGTGTTGGATGCTTCATATCATCTGCATCGACCTACCTTCTTCTTGGTGTTGCACAGCCCTACCTTCTTCTTAGGGTTGAAGCTGTTTAGGCCTACTTTCTTCTTGGGTTAGAACACCTCTAGTTGTTAATATTGGCTTGAGGGACTACCCAGTAAGTTCAAATGGTAGAGAGGAGGGAATCGAACCAGGGACTTGCCATCTGATACTCTTAGCCACCACATCAAGTATAGTCTTTTGGCTTCCATGGAATTAAATTACAAGTTCAACTGGGTTGCAGCAGTGCCAGTCTGAGACAAATTCAGGAGGAGGAAGTGCCTAAGACTGGGAATATGCAACACTTAGTACCACAGAAGTGAAGGATAAGAGTGGAATGCAAAGAAATGCAACCAGAACGCTGGTCTGAACATGTTCACCCTTCCTCTTTGCCACTCAACTTCATTTTCTCAGTATGCACGTCCCCCACACCCCCAAATGAAATACCATTCATTTATCCAAGCTGTTTCAGTTAAGTGAGAGAGCTTTTCCCATTTTCATTCTTCTTAACTTCCCAGCCACCTTTTCGACTCTCAGTCATGCCATCTTCTGTTCCTTCATTTTAATGGATTTCTACAAAAGTGTCTTTGCCTGGTTCCCCTCCTGTATTTTTAGTCACTCCTTTATTCTCTCCTTTAGATGCTTCTTCCCCCAGACTCTTCTTTTTTGCCTAATGTAGAACAAATGAGCTTCCTCTAGCATAGGGGATGGGAATGTTTGGCCCTCCAGATGTTGCTGGACAACAACACCCATCTTCCCTGACCATGAACCATGCTTGCTAGGACTGAAAGGAGTTGTATTCCAGCAACATCTGCAGGGCCAACAGTTCTACAGCTCTGCTCTAGCACTTTGATGTTAGGCAAGTGCCTTCACGGTATTGTTTTCAGCACCCACTAAAAACACTTCTGTTTAGGCAAGTCTATCCAGATATGTAAAGTTTACATCTATCTTAATATGGAACATTAGTTTATAAAATATATTTTAAACTGCTGATTTTATTCATATATTTATTTTCAGGACAATTTATTTGTAACCTCTGATATTTACCAATAATTTTAATGTACATTTTAAGTAAACTGTTTGGAGGTTTTTACAATTAAGCAGTACAGTAGGGCCCCGCTTTGCAGAGCTCTGCTTTGCAGCGTTCCACTGATACAGCAGTTGTCAATTGCAGAAAGGCCCCACTCCTACGGCGCTTGTTCTACTTTTATGCCATTTTTTGGGCATTGGGGACCATTTCAGACAATGTTAGTCAATGCGTTCCACTTTACAGCGGATTTTGCTTTACGGCGGCAGTCTGGAATGGAACCTGCTGTATGAGCGGGGCCCTACTGTATACAAATTCTGTTAAATTGGGGGGGAAGCGCAAGAGAGTAAAATAGCTGAGAACATTCCTAAAAGACAAGAAAATGTCCTTTGACACAACTAGTAGATGGACTTTTTTAGACTATGAATCTCTATTCAGAATTGGGGAAGGGCTGATGGAAATGATAGTACCTAGCAGCAGGAAGGCAAGGTAATTAGTAGGCAGGCCTTTGTATGCCATATCCCACCCATCTGACCCCAAATCCCACACTTTACACAAACAAGCAGCCTCCCAAATGAAGCCCTTGGTGCTGCAGGAGAACACAGACAAAACAAACTCTGCCGAAGTCTTTCATGACTAATCAAAGCTCGTATCAAACTTTCCCGGCCTAAATGTAAGGCCAAGGAGACATAGATCCCTTTCATTTTACTTCATGACTCAGACAATCCAGCGAACAGACTGGTTAACAAGCTAGCAGCTGAAAGAGTATAATGAATGTGGGCTGTCAGTTTTCCCCCTTTTCTTCTTTCTTTATGCATATGGCATATTTTCTTCTTCTTGTTGCTCCATGTGGTAGTAATCAAGCAGTGGTGATGGTTTGGCAAAGCCCCAAATATTTTGTAGCTGTGCACTTTAGCTTTGCCCCATCTTTCAGCAGTGATTGGTAAAAGCAAGAACCCCTGGGCTGACTCTTGAAAGCCCTTGGACTAAGGATGCATACATGCCTTGTGCCAGCACTAGGCATTGTTGGGCAAATGCCTGAGGCCCTGGCAAGGTCTACACTATTCTGGGGTCCCTGACCTATTTTTTCTTTTCTTTTCTCAGTGCTCAGAGGTAGAAACATAAGGACACAGGCTGTCCTTCAAGTACCCTGGCCCTAACCTGTGATGTGCTTGGGAAGAGAAGGCTGAGAGCCACTGCAGCTGGCATAGCACAGGCATAATATCATAACACCTAGTTACCCTGAGGGAGGTGTCAGGAGAGTTTTCTCTGGCTACCCACCAATCCAGTTTTGCATTTGTCTTGAAAAGGGCAGTAGGCCACATTCTATCATATTTTCCCAGCCAATGTAATGTAAGAAGGGAATTATGCACATTGACAGTGATGGTGTTAGGCAACTCAAATTTTTTAATGAAACTCTTGGGATATTTCAAGTTGAGCAGCCACATAGCACTACACATTTGTGCAAGCTCTCTCTCTCTCATTTCCTTGATTTTTCTACTCCCTTTGGCCTAGAATAAATGAATAATACCGACTAAGCTATTTTTAGTCTTACTTAAGCTTAAGGTGCTTTCTTAGGATTTATGGTGGCTACTGTACCAGGATAAGAAGGAAAAAGTGACAAAAACATTGGCCAAATAACTGATAAAACCATATGGATTTTTGCATTCTTTCAGAATTAATAACCATGTGTGAACTTACTGGGATGTGACATGATTACTGGCCTGTTTTATGGAGGCATTCATGAACACCTAAGTTAAATGCATACATGGATAGTCCATTTGGTAATGGACCAACAGATTTGCTCTGTGTGTGTACTGTATGTAACACCATCAGAATTATTTATGTGTTTAAAACTGTTTTGAAAGTGTGTTCCGGTGAGAAAGTGTTAAAAGAATGTTAGCAGGTTGTATTTATTGGTTACATTTATACCCCACCTTTCTTTCACCATGGGACCCAAGGTGGCATACATGTGGTTCCCAGGTGGTCTTGCATCCAGGCACTGATCAGACCCAGACCCGCTTAGCTTCAGCAAGGTGGTGGCTTCATGTGCCTTCAGCCCATAGCCTGGGACCACAGCCTAGTAGATGCAGATGAGGTATGACTGACAGGTGGAGGGAGGATGTGAGTGAAAATTCCAAGGGGAGTTTGGAAGAGAAGAGCCGTTGGGGTTTGACAGTTAAGAGTGAGATAAGATTAGGGATCAAGAAGAGAACATCAATATGCAGAACATATACGGAAAGATGAAGGAGGTGTGAAAATTGGAGGGAGAAATATCAATAATTTAAGATATGCAGACAATACCATACTACTAGCAGAAACCAGTAATGATTTGAAACAAATGCTGTTGAAAGTTAAAGGGGGAAGCACAGAAGCAGGACTACAGCTGAACATCAAGAAGACTAAAGTAATAACAGAAGATGTATGTAACTTTAAAGTTGACAATGAGGACATTGAAGTTGTCAAGGATTATCAATACCTTGGTGCAGTCATTAACCAAAATGGAGACAATTGTCGAGAAATTAGAAGAAGGCTGGGACTGGGGAGGGCAGCTATGAGAGAACTAGAAAAGGTCCTCAAATGCAAAGATGTATCACTGAACACTAAAGTCAGGGTCATTCAGACCATTGTGTTCCCTATTTCTGTGTATGGATGTGAAAGCTGGACAGTGAAAAAAGAGGATAAGAGAAAAATCAACTCATTTGAAATGTGGTGAGCTTTGCGCATAGCATGGACTGCGAAAAAGACAAATAATTGGGTGTTAGAATGAATTAAACCAGAACTATAATGAGAAGCTAAAATGATGAAACTGAGGTTATCATACTTTGGACACATAATGAGAAGCATGATTCACTAGAAAAGACAATAATGCTGGGAAAAAACAGAAGGGAGTAGAAAAAGAGGAAGACCAAATAAAAGATGGATTGATTCCATAAAGGAAGCCACAGACCTGAACTTAGAAGATCTGAACAGGGTGGTTCATGACAGATGCTATTGGAGGTCACTGATTCATAAGGTCACCATAAGTCACAATCGACTTGAAGGCACATAACAACAACAATAATAATATATAAAGTTTATTTCTTTGATTCAAAATCCCATGTGTCAGCTTGGTCAAGACTGCTACAATGCTAAGGTCCTATTCTGTACGTATACCTGTACTGATTTTACAGACAGATTACACCAGTGGTCACCTTTTGGGGAAAAAGTGGTGGGGCTGCAGCTTGTTCAGAGGGCATATCTGACCCAGGATGAGGTGGACATCCTGGGGATTTCCTGATCCAGGTGTTTGGGAATCGGAAGCTGGTAATCCCAGAGACACAGGAACGTCAGTGTACATTTGCATGCAGGCACGTAGATAAAAGTGCTCAGTGTACTGTTTTATACAGAGTAATATTTGCCTAGCAAAGTGCCTGTTGCTTTCTGGCATATCAGTATCGATGAAAAATGCATTCTGTTATTTTAACAATCACACTTGTAGCTCTTCTCAGATATCGCATTTTGCAGGAAATGTGTATCCAGTTCTTTCTCATTCTGGTGGTACCCAACTGTTCCCTTTAAAAAGGGGTGGGTGGAGGAGAAGAGAAAATAAAGAAAGGGAGATGAAAGCTGTCACTTAGCTTTCTTCTGCAAATGGCTTGTCTCATCAAAATAAAATTCTTGGGGCATTCCCAACAGCCGCAGTGCAAACAGGGAGCACCTCAAAGATGTACTACTTATGGAGAGGTGGAAGGTTTAGCACTACTGTCCATATTTTTGGCACAATGATAGCTGTACAGCTAAACTGATCATCATGCTGGTTCATTTGGACTAGCAGAACTGGGCACAGGGATTAGCCTCCTTACTTACAGACTGAAAATGATCAAGGGTACCAATTATTTGTAACTGGAAGCACATCCATATAATTATAAGAACATAAGAAGAGCCTTACTGGATCAGATCAAAGCCCTGGCCAGTCCAGTGACCTGTTTCCCATAGTGACTGACCCGATGCTTCTGGGAAGCCCACAACAGAATATGAGGACAACAGCCCTCTTGCACTGTTGTCCCCCAGCAACTGGTAGAGTCTACTTCTGAAGGTAGTATCACAACTATCCATCACAACTAGTATCCTCCCATGAATTGGGGAACCTATGGACTTCCAGGTGTGTTGGACTACAACTTCCTGATCATTGGCCATGCTGTCTGGGATTTATGGGAGTTGGGGGTTCAACAACATTTGGAAGGCAACAGGTTTTTCATCCCTGTACTACTTTACTAGGTTCAATCAGAGGCTTGCTTATTGGGAAATAAGTACCATGATATTCAATGGGGTTTACCTGGAAGTAAGCGATTGTCAGTCTGCAACCTTACTCAGACACTCAAATAATATTGTCAGGATCTTTCAATCATGTAATGTCATAGTGTAAACACAACTAGCCCACAAAGGAAATAGTAGTACACACAGATTTTTGTTCTTTATTGTGCTAATGCCAAGAATATATTGTTGTATTTTCTGTTGTTGATGTTGTTAATGTGCCTTCAAGTCGATTTAGATTTATGGAGATCCTATGAATTAGAAACCTCCAATAGCATCTGTTATAAACTTGTTCAGATCTTGTAAGTTCAGGTCTGTGGCTTCCTTTAAGGAATCAATCCTTCTCTTGTTTGGTCTTCCTCTTTTTCTACTCCCTTCTGTTTTCCCCAGCATTATTGTCTTTTCTAGTGGATCATGTCTTCTCATTATATGTCCAAAGTATGATAACCACATTTTCATCATTTTAGCTTCTAATGATAGTTCTGGTTTAATTTGTTCTAACACCCAATTATTTGTCTTTTTGAGGTCCATGGTATCTGCAAAATTCTCCTCCAACACCACATTTCAAATGAGTTTCACTGTCCAACTTTCACATCCATACATAGAAATCAGAAATACGATGGTCTGAATGATCCTGACTTTAGTGTTCAGTGATACATCTTTGCATTTGAGGACTTTCCCTAGTTCTCTCATAGCTGCCCTCCCCAGTCCTAGTCTTCTTCTAATTTCTTGACGATTGTCTCCATTTTGGTTAATGACTGTGCCAAGATATTGATAATCCTTGACAAGTTCAATGGCCTCATTGTCAACTTTAAAGTTACATAAATCTTCTGTTGTCATTACTTTAGTCTTCTTGACGTTCAGCTGTAGTCCTGCTTTCGTGCTTTCCTCTTTAACTTTCAACAGCATTTGTTTCAAATCATTACTGGTTTCTGCTAGTAGTATGGTATCGTCCGCATTTCTTAAATTATTGATATTTCTCTCCTTCATCTTGGTCCAATCCCACTTTCCATATGATATGTTCTGCATATAGATTAAACAAATTGGGTGATAAAATACACCAGTCTCACACCCTTTCCGTATGGGAACCAATTGGTTTCTCCATATTCTGTCCTGAGTGTAAATGACACACCAGCTTGCAGAGCCATTGTTAAGACATGGCATTTCTGGGAGGGGGTCGATAAGGGGTGGTGAGCATCCAATAAAATGTGTAGAAAAAGGGGTCAAAGACCAGAATGCTGAGGCTTTTTTGGGAAACTGGTTTTATTGCAAGGTTTTTTCAAAGAAGCCCAACGTGTTTCAGCCCGTATTCACAGGCCTTCATCAGGGGATGATGAACTTTTTACAATGGTTAAACGAACAATTTTGTTCCTATATTATATTGATAACAATCATCTTATACAGTACTGTGAAGGATCGCCTGCACATATATATCTGCAACGGGAGGGGGCAGGGAGGACAGAGAAAAATAAAAGTGTCTGGTGCTATTTTCCTCTCTTTGCACATTAAAGAGAACTAGTCCTGTTTGCAGTCATCTGTATCATGTGTTAGATGTTCTGTCTAATCATTCTAGTTCTGCATGATGACCTGCCTTATTTCATGTTTAGAAAACACCTTCCACATTATAGGTGCTAAAGTTATTAATAATTAACAACAAATTAAAGGTCCTGTATTAAGCTCCTTTTAACAGATAGTTATGAAAGATTAATAAATGACTAATAGATATTTTATATTTGTATAAATCTACTGCTGCAGCTTCCTGGGAAGTTCAACAGGATTAACTACAATTCATTGGTGTCTGTATCACCTTTGACAACACCATCTGTCATGTATTCTACTACAGCATACTGTGATGAATAGTTGTGGTAACAGTGAAGGCTCTATAAATAAGCAAAATCTTGTCTTACGTCTCTTTAGATATTTGCCTTACTTCATTCAAGGATCATAAAGTACTTTATAGAAATTCTGTACATGTAAGTGGATCATATTTTCTTTTGCTGTTTTCCCAGTATCTTATATATCTCTCCCTGTCCTACACTGAATACCAGTTTATATAATCAGCAGAATCAAGTTTTATGCTTTGATTGTACTGTAGGATGTAGTTTGTGGTGGCTGGGCTGCATATCTGAATGCTCCCCTATATGAGAAAAACCTTGAACATTGAAAAAATAGTGTGTAAGGAAAAAGGCTAGGTTGAACTCTTTTTCCTGTCATGCTATATTTCTACATGTAGGAGGTATTTTCCATGGCGATACATTCACACATGGATCTCTTAATGTATACTTACTAAGAACTGAGTTTTAATAGTTGGCGTTTCTAGTACTTAGTAAGCTTCAGGTTTTGGATGTAAACCTTGTATGCAAATCTGCTGAAGCAGAGTCTAGGCCCAGCAGTACATAGTGTGACATTTGAGGAAATAATTATCTCTTGGTTCTGTTTAAGATAAAATGAAGGGAGAGGACTGTGTCATTTGTTCCAAGGTTCTGATTCTAAGTAGGCTTCTTTTTATCTTCTCTCAGCCCAGAGCCAGATTCCAGCTTTGAGCCTCAACAAGGGGATAAATACTTAGTAGGGAATTGATTTTCCTTCTCTGACCCTTGTAATGGCTTAGGCAAGAGAATGAATCATAAAGAAAATAAATTGACAGCACCCTCCTCTATCATCAGTTCATTCCTGACATTAGGGCATCTCAGAGAACATTGTGGTGTCTTTTTCTTTCCTAATGTGTTTGGCCCATGCAAAGGACACTTGGTGATTATACATGCTTGTTATCTATCTGGAAGATAGTGAATTTCAGTTAATTAAAAACTTGTCACAGTCGCTGAAGTAAACTGGAGCAATCTTTACTATTGGCTTCTCAACTTTTATTTTAAAAGAAGCCAGCAGTTGAACTAGCTGTTTTGCTTGTACAACTGGACATTTCTGCTTAGATGGCTTTGAAAGATCTTCAGGCTGACAGCTGATAGCTTGAGACACATACAAAAACTCAGCTTTGAGGTCCCCCATCTAATGGCCTAGATACAGCACAGTACTGCCAGATGGCTGACACACTGATTGAAGATTGGCTGTTTCCTGCCAGGAACCAATACCATGGCTCCAGCCCAAGTGCTGTCAGTTTGAAGACTGTGGGTAGCACGTGCCCTCAAGTAGGTTTCTTTTTGGCACTCTATGAGGTCATCTTAGCTTTTTTAAAAAAATGTAAATGGTCGCTCCCACAATTGCAAAAACGAGTTTCAGTAGGTGATTGTCAAACTACCTAGTGTCAAACCACTTGCTCAGCTTACTCCTTGGGTCAGAATATTCAGTTCCACTCTTTTTAGGGAATTACAGACAATATGTGTTCCTACTGAATTTATAACTTGAAACTTCTGGACTGCCTGGCCCTTTATATTCCTGTCCAATCACTGAGATCTTTAGGGGAGTCACTGTTAGTGGTCCCCCATGGCTCAGATGCATGGCTCGTATCAGGATTGCAGCTCAAATGCCCTTTTCTACTATTCTGAGCCCGTGGTTCTGAAACCCACTTTGCCAATCTCTCTCTTTTAATCAGAACTATTTTATCAAACCAGAAAAAACAAGGTATACAGAAACTTCAAAGAAAACATACAGTCTCTGGGGATGGTGAACTGAGGATGGTGATGATGATGATGAAGGTCGATGGCAGGTAATTATACTGTAGAATTGTTGAAGAGGTAGATTCAACAGAGGGGAGGTAACTTCTGAGACACAGCTTCTGGAAGAGGCAATTCTGGCAGAGGAATAACTTCAGACAGACAGACAGACAGAGAGAGACAGAGAGAGAGAGAGAGAGAGAGAGAAAAGGAGTGTTGTCCTCTGGGGCTACCAGACCTGCTGCTAGTTTCACTGATGACTGAAACAAACTGAGGCAGGTTTGGGAGGAAAAGCTAACTAACCAATTAAAGAGAGGGGTGATGTCAACTGACAGGAAGTTACTGTAAGGCTAAGGGAGCATAGGGACAGACCTATAGAGTTCCCTAACTCTAACCTAATAAATACCTTCTTTAGCACAGCGGAAGGCGTCTGTCTCCCTGCGGAGGCAGCACACCTACTGTTTTATCGGTACATTTCCCTAAACTACATTAAACCAAAACTTTTCAACATTAAAGGCTCCTTCAATTCATCATCTCACTGAACATCTGGCTGTAATGTTTCTATCTGCAATATTGCTTTCATTCCCTGATCTATAGAATCCTGACACTCAGACAGACACCTAGAATGCGTTATGGGCTGGAACTGGATATGAGAATTTTTATCTCTTGCAAAATATGTGTCAGAGAATCTCTATCATTTATTTCATTTCATGTACAAATTGCTTCACATAAGGCACCCCTAAGTGATTTACAATATAACAGTTAACACACACACATATTATGGATATAAAAACAATTTCAAAAACAGAACATACATAAAATCAATTCAAATCCAAGACACATGCCAGCTACGATAGAAGATCTACATTTAGAAGGCTTGTTGAAAGAGGAACATTTTTAGCGGGTGCTGAAAAGTCAGGAACTATTATAATAATTTTATATTTATATATAGTGCTTTTGATAAGTGGTCTATGCATACACCACCTTGGTAATACTTACAACATCACTGCAAGGTAGCCAAATATTATTGTATGGCTACAATGAGAATTGATTCAGGGACTTCTTAGGCAGAGAAGGAAAGGTTTTCCCTTCCTCATTCCTATACTATACATCTTTATAAATCATGTGTGCCCAGTTGGGTCAAGCTTTAATGAGCATCAATTGCACTGTTTTCAGCTGCCTGAAAGAATACATGTTTTGTACTTATCTAATTAACCTTGCTGATTATGAACAACAAAGCCCTGCAAAGCTTGGACAAAATTATTTTATTATACAGCCACGATAGTGGCTGTATACTATAGCCAGCGTGGATTTATCACATTCCACAATGTTAAATTGAAAATACCCCCCATGGCATTCTGATGTTTCCCATAAGCTCATTTCAAAACAAAACCTTACAAAACTTATAGTCCTGAACTCAGACACGCTTGCTTAACAACTCTGTAAATTTTCATGGCGATATACAAAACAGTCAGAGAGAATAGAGAATTCAAAGTGTAAAAAGAGAGAAAAAATTCCAGAGTCCTATTGGACTTTTTTCTGTCAGAGTTCTCATAATCTGTTGAAATTCATTAAAAATCAGCCATGTTCACAGAGTACCTGTAATCCGAATACTGACCTTGCCCCATACTCTGACCTTCATCTTTTGCAGTTTAAAAGTTAAAAAAATGCCTGGCTGATTTTAATTAATTTAAGAAATTTTGGCTGGAACCCTATGATAACGTTGGGCATGCTGAGTAAGAATCAACTGTCAGAGTTCTAAAAGCCAGACTCCCAGCTGCATGGCTTGGCTAATCAGGGGGTCACACCCACACCAAACTTTGATTTCACTTGAGACAGTCATGGCTTCCCTCACAGAATCCTAGGAAGTGTAGTTTGTGAAGGGTGCTGAGAGGAGACTGCTATTCTCCTGACAGAACTCCAGTGGCCAGAGTGGTTTAACAGCCAGCCACTCTGATTGAAGCTCTGTGAGGGGAACAGGGCATCTCCTAGCAACTCTCAGCACCCTTCACTAACTACACTTCCCAGGATTCTTTGAGAGAAACCATGACTACCGAAAGTGAAATAAAGGCCTCAGGCGGATATAGCCAGTGACAGCTTTGGTTTAAATTTGAGTGGGAGGCTACATGTGCCTGCTGTAGATAAAAAGGTGGGGGAAACGATGAAAAGCAATGATACTGTTCACAATGTTTTCCTTTTGGAAAGGAAAGGGGCTTCCCCTCTGCCCAGTGCCCGCCGACCCACCCACCCACCCACCCAATCTCCTCCCCTCCCCCTCCCTTCCCTGCCCTCCCCCAGGTCAGTGTTGGACTATGACCTTGGAGACCAGGGTTTGAATCCCCACACAGCCATGAAGCTCACTGGATGTTCTTGGGCCAGTCATTGTCTCTCAGCCTCAGAGGAAGGCAATGGTAAACTCCCTCTGAATACTGCTAAAAGAGAGCCAGTGTGGTGTAGTGGTTAGAGTATTTGACTACAACCTGGGAGACCAGGGTTCGAATCCCCACACAGCCATGAAGCTCACTGGGTGACCTTGGGCCAGTCACTGCCTCTCAGCCTCAGAGGAAGGCAATAGTAAAACCACCTCTGAATACCATGAAAACCCTATTCAAAGGGTCGCCATAAGTCCGGTCGACTTGAAGGCAGTCCATTTTCCATTGCACAGAAATAAATCCTACTGAACTCAAAAAGTATGCAGATAATCAAACCCACCCTCCCTTCTCCTCCCTCCTATCCCCTCGCTCTTGCCCCTCCCCTCCCCCTCCCCTCCCCCTCCCCTCCCCCTCCCCTCCCCCTCCCCTTCCAATCCCCTCCTCCCCTCCCCCTTCCTCCTCCCCATGGTCAGTTTTACCTATCTTAAGCATGATTGCATGGAAGTAAATACCACTGAACTCTAAAGCATGCAAATGATCAAACCTGCCCTCCCCTCCCTCTTACTTTGCCCCCCTCCAATACACTCCTTCTCCTTCTCCTTCCCCCTCCCCCTCCCCACTTGGTCAGTTTTTCCTATCCTAACCATGATTGCATGGGAGTAAATCCCATTGAACTCAATAAGCATGCAAATGATCGGATCTGCTTTTCCTCTCCTTCCCCTCTCCTCTCCCTTCCTCCTCCCCTCCCCTCTTCCTTCTTCCTCCTCCCCTGTCACTTTTACTTATCCTAAGCATGATTGCACAGGAGTAAATCGTAGTGAATTCAATAAACATGCAAATGATCAAACCTGTCCTTCTCCTCCCCTCCCCCTCTTGCCTGCTCCCATCCCAGTCCTCCCCTCTGCGTTTCCTCCCCTCCCTCTTCCTCCTCCTCCCCTCCCCATCCCCTGTGGTCAGTTTCACCTATCCTAAGCATGATTGCAGGGGAGTAAATCCCACTGAACTCAATAAGCATGCAAATGATCCATCCATTCTCAGCAAACTTGGACAGGATCCCATTTCTTACCTCCCAGATTAAAAAGCAGGGAAATTCAGTAATAGGCAAAAAACCTTGTGGTTTAAGAACGTACCTATAGCCCACAGATATTTCTATCAATCTTTAAAAAGCAGGGAAATTGGGCAGCTATAGTGAATGCACCAGGGGAGCAGGAGACCTGACCTCCTCTCTGAGATATTGTAGTACCCTACAAATTGGTCAAAATGCAAACACCATTTGGGTTGGTCTTTCACAGTCCAATCCACTTCCTGTGTAGCTTGGAAGAATTAGGTAACATGTGCCTCTGAGCATATGGTGAGTGGTGGCAACACCTTCAATCAGCCCAAATAATAGAAATAAGACATGTGCTGTGCTGATCTTGTTTTAGCAGGGAGGAAGCAACATTATTAAAACAGTTGATATAGTTCAGATGGTCACTTTAAACATGTCTGATCTACTTTGCCATTTTAGTGAAGTTTCCTATAGAAAATCATTTTCTTGTGTTTCTATTTCTGTGAATATGTGAAGTACAGCAACACTTTGCAAAATTTACACTAAAAAAACTCCAAACATAATTGTGGAATAAGGGCACTGACGTCTGCAGAATATTCTCCAGTGGACCTCAGGAGTGTCTCAATTTGCACAAGATAAAACAGTGGGAGGTGAAATATATTCCAGCAAAATTCTAGGTGTGCTCTATGTTTTTAATTGACTGTGCCCACCTTGCCTTAAATGAAGTGGTTTAAACATAGCAGGCTGAAAACATGCATCCTCTTTTTTCCTAAAGCTAGAGTCATTGCTGAAGTAGTAACATATTGTAATCAGTCTGATTTTACATCAAACTGCAGCTTGAGATTCAACTGTTAACGCACTCAAAATAGAAACAGAACATAACCTCCAGTGTGAAACACAAAAGGCTGTCTTCACCATCATATGACATTGACCAATAAAAAGGCTTTGAAATTAATAAAAATAAATTTGACACAGATATCTAGGATAAATAATGAGGGAAATAAAATTTTCTAGTTTAGATTCTCTGTAGAAACATTAGTAACACAGGAAAGAAGCAAAGTAAGAGCAACACCAGCAAACATACAAAAATATAGTTCTCCATCTTTCAAGATGACAGGATGCTAGATTGTGAAGACAGAAGGGTGGATAGATTGAGGAAGGGGTTAGTGCTTTTAGACTTTGGGATGATCATCCGAACTGATGACTTGGTTAACGTGCACTTGGGGAATGAGAGTGGAACAGAAGACAGATCAGTGCATGCACACACACAAACACACTTGCCCCTCCTGCAAGCATCTGCAGGCGTGCATGCATTTGGGCACATGGGAGGAGGGAAGCCCTCAACTGCCACATCTTGTAGAGGGGGTGGTGGAGTGTAGGTGGAAGAAAGAAGGGGATGCTGGCACACACACTTAGCCTCAGAGATGGAGGCAAGCAAGTCCTGAGCTTCCTCTCTTTGGCTCCGTCTAGGCCAAAGATGAGATCTGGGCAGCCTTGCAAATAAGAATATTTTTTTAAAAGAGGTGGCAGCAAAGCAGGAGCCAAGAAAGGCAGGCAGGCCAGCTGCCATGAAGGCAGGGGGAAAGCATCCTTTCCTTGTGGCCTTGCTTTTTGCCTCATGAAAAGTCCTCTCCTGTAGTTCTGAGTAAGGGCGTCAGCACCATCAGCTGTGCAAGGAAACAGGAGTCGTCCACAGTCATCCCCTCTTCCTGGTAGCATCACCCTCAGCCTCCTTTGGTATCTGCCACATGTTTTACAGGCAGATGCCTGCCCTTGGCATGCTCTGGCACTTCAGCAAATGTCATCTCCTCTCATTTGTAGCAAGGGGGAGGTGTCTGCAGCGGCAGTGAAGAGCAGACAGCATCCAGTAAGAGAAGATTTTTAATTTCTTTACTGTTCATGGCCCCCTCTGGATTACTTCACGCCCCCTCTGGGGGTCACAGCCCCCAGGTTGGGAACCACTGGTCCAGGAAAATGTCTCTTTATGGAAATTGATTGTTAGAGGATGGCTTGGAGCTTGAAGGGGAAAATGGGAAGGGAGAGAAATTATGGTGTGAGGAAAAAAGAGCCAGCTGAAGATTGGAGGCATCTTGGGGGTGCTGGAGTGTCTTTCTGGGAACCAAATGAGAGGCAGTAGGCTTGCATATGCTTCCACTTGTTTACTTGTATATTTGAATTAAATCAAGTATTACAAAACTTTCTTAGTCTCCTCCTGTGATTGCTTTCCAAAAGGAAGCCAAACTTTGACCAGCGCTGCCTCTGGAACTTCTCACTGCTCAGGAAAGCAAGGGGCATGTAAAAACATGAACAGTTAATAACTCTGTCTCTCCTTTTCCAATAATCTCAAGAAGACTGCAGATGTCTAGACTAGTGCTTGATGCCAGTAATGGTCTGGAAGAGGGCTAAGAAGTTGAAATCTGGGCAAGACAGACGTTCTTCAGAACAACAGGAAGGGCTTTAGTTTGGAAGTTCAACTGGTGTTGAAAGGAGATGTGCTACCTCTGAAAATGCACAGTTGTAGCATCAGGGTGCTCTTTTACCTGATCTTACATCTGGATTTTCTCTTAGTGCACTAGCTGTGTTCCTTTCCTGGGACTTTCCAAGTTTGCTACTGTGTTCCATGCGTTGACTAACTCTTGTCTTGATTACTGTATCTTTATGGAGTCTATATGGAGCTGCCTTTGAAGACAGTTCTGAAATTTGGGTTGGTTTGAAATGCTGCAGTCACACTTCTTAAGGGGGTGGGATATGGAGGTATGAAAAAAAATGAAATGGACTTTCTTCAAGTCGATTCCAACTTATGGGCGACCCTATGAATAGGGTTTTCATAGTAAGCGGTATTCAGAGGGGGTTTACCATTGCCTCCCTCTGAGGCAAAGAGGCAGTGACTGGCCCAAGGTCACCCAGTGAGCTTCATGGCTGTGTGGGGATTCGAACCCTGGTCTCCCAGGTCGTAGTCCAACACCTTAACCACTACATCACACTGGAGGTATATGTTACCCTTTTTGTTCCAATTGTATTGGTCGTCTAGCCATTTCTGAATGCAATTCAAAGTGCTAGTTTTGATCTATAAATCCTTAAAAGGCTTGGGACCAAGTTATTTGAAGGGCCTCTTTTCTCCATATAATATATATACACCATGTAATATATATCTCCATGTTATATATTGTATGCCACTCTGATCTCCTTAGGAAGGAAGTACAGAGTATAAATTATTTTAAATAAATACATGAACAACAGCCACCATATGGAGTGATTAAAAGCAGTTTTGGTGTGGCAGCCCCAACTCTTCAAACCATAGCCAAGGCTGCAAATCGAAGTGGACTACTTATCAGAAAGTAAACCTCATTGAAATCAATTGTACCTATGTATGCCAGGTAAACCTAGCCAGGATCATGACGCAAGGATCATGATATACAACTTCACCCCAAATATTTCAAAGACTGTCTCCTTCCCCACAGACCCTCCTGGGTGTTAAGATCAGCAGAGGGGTCGTCTTGGTAGTTCCACCACCCTCAGAAGTTCAAGGGATGGTGGCCTGGAAAGAGCTTTCTTTGTGGCAGCCTCTGAACTGTGGAATTCCCTCCCTACAGAGGTACGTCTGGCACCTTCACTATAAAGTTTTCTGCAAATGCTAATTACCCTGGCCTTCAGTTCCTGAGATTTATGTTTTCAGAACCCACCCTATTCTTGGGATTGAAATGTGTTTTAATTCTTTTTAATATTATATTTTACGTTTTGTAACCAGCCCTGGGACCTATTGGTGAAGGATGGGCAATTAATAATAAGAAAGCCCACTGGTGGAATGTTGGCTTGCTGGGGGCCACAAATACTGGGAATATATCGGACTTCTAAATAATTTGCTTTAGCCCTAGTGAAATCATATTGAGCAGGGATGGGGAACCTGTGGTTCTCGAGGCTGGGCTGCAATTCCCATCATTGGTCACCATTTGTCATGCTGGCTGGGGCTGATGAGAACTAGAGTTCAAGAACATCTGGAAGGTTACAGGTTTCCTATCCCTGATGTAGAGGCAGAAGCTTGTGACCCAAGCTTCATAGAATCGGACAGAACACCAACAAGCAGAGACAAAGAGCTTGCAAATGTGAGTGCAGGTGGTCCAGAAAGACCAGAGAGTTTATTAGAGGGTCAGCAACCTTAGAAGAAGGAATTGAATAATGCAAATTATAGTGATGTGCTCAGTAAATTGAGATATAAAGGCAGAGTTCCAAACTGTCCACATTTATGCCTTGGCAGACAGCCACATCTCTATACAGCAGGTGCCAAAGCACGTGTCTCAGAGGTGTCTCTTGCTGCTTAAAGAGATAACTGTGTGTTGCCTCCTAGGAACAGGGTGTGCATTCCAGGGAACTGCCCTGCTAAGACACCCATGTTACACATAACTATGCAAATCATGATTAACTGAATTTATTACCTTGTTCACATGATGCAGTATTGAGGAATTTTTGGGAGGGGGTCTTTGACCTGGAAAGGGGTTATTGGAGGGAGGAAGATTCTTTGAGGAGAATTAATATGGTGGGGGTGGGGAAGTTATGACTGGAAGATGAATGGAGACCAGGGATGGGATTCCTAAGAGGAATATTTGGGGTGGGGGTGGTCTTTGATCAGGAAAGGGGGGGGGAGATGTCCTGAGAGGAATAATTATGGGGAATTAATACAAGGGTCATTAGTGGGTTTATGACTTGAAGCTGGAAGAGGAATTTTTTTGTGGGGGAGATGTTCTGAGAAGAATAATGAAGGCTGTCATGAGAAAAGTATTGGGGGATGTCATTGTTTTTACTGATGTATTTTTATATTTGTGTTTATTTTTGAGGGCCTTTTGGCCAAAAGGCGGGGTAGAAATAAACAACAACAACAACAATAATAATATTAACTAAAGAGGTTTATCTCTGAAAACAGATATGCAAGAGATGTTATCTGAACACCACATTTGCTCTATTGCTTATTGGGATGAAGTTTGCTATAGCCTTTGACTTTCAGCTATAAGAATAGGAATATATGAAGCTGTTTTGAAAAAAATGTTTTTAAAATTGTTTTGTTTTAACGTATTTTATTGTCTGTTTTTATGATGTTTTAAAGTGTTTTTAGTGCTTTTGTTTGCTGCCCTGGGCTCCTGCTGGAAGAGCAGGATATAAATCAAACAATAAATGAATGAATGAATGAATGAATGAAATAGTGGTAGTTCTGGTTTAATTTGTTCTAACACCCAATTATTTGTCTTTTTTGCAGTCCATGGTATCTGCAAAGCTCTCCTCCAACACCACATTTCAAATGAGTTGATTTTTCTCTTATCCACTTTCTTCACTGTCCAACTTTCGCATCCATACATAGAGATTGGGAATACCATGGCCTAAATGATCCCGACTTTGGTGTTCAGTGATACATCTTTGCATTTGAGGACCTTTACTAGTTTGCTCATAGCTGGCCTCCCCAGTCCTAGCCTTCTTCTGATTTCTTGACGATTGTCTCCGTTTTGGTTAATGACTGTGCTGAGGTATTGATAATCCTTGACAAGTTCAATGTCCTCATTGTCAACTTTAAAGTTACATAAATCTGTTGTCATTACTTTAGTCTTTTTGACATTCAGCTGTAGTCCTGCTTTTGTGCTTTCCTCTTTAACTTTCATCAGCATTCGTTTCATATCATTACTGGTTTCTGCTAGTAGTATGGTATCATCTGCATATCTTAAATTATTGATATTTCTCCCTCCTATTTTCACACCTCCTTCATCTTGGTCCAATCCCACTTTCGATATATGTTCTGCATATAGATTAAATAAATAGGGTGATAAAATACACCCTTGTCTCACCCCTTTTCCGATGGGGAACCAACAGGTTTCTCCATATTCTGTCCTTGCAGTAGCCTCTTGTCCAGAGTATAGGTTGCGCATCAGGACAATCAGATGCTGTGGCACAACCATTTCTTTTAAAGCATTCCATAGTTTTTCATGATCTACACAATCAAAGGCTTTGCTGTAGTCTATATAGCACAGGGTGATTTTCTTGTGAAATTCCTTGGTAAGTAATTCCTGAGTAAGACCCTTGGTTTATCTACCCCATTATTGTCTACACCAACTTTGGATTTCAGACAGGGAGTCTCTCCCAGTCCTACCTAAGATGCTGGTGACTGAACCTGAGACCTTTTGCATGCAAGGTAGATGCTCTGCCACTGACCTATGACCCTTCTTCTTTCAACTGTAAACCCATTCAGTAATGCCACAATTCGTGTATATAATTAATATGGCACACTAATATTAATCCCAGCCCATTAGATTATGGGCTGTCAACACCTATATTCAAGAGTACTTTTTTTCCCTTTGGGCCAGGGATGGGGAACCTATGGTCCTCCAGATGTTTTTCAGCTTCACCTTCCATCAACAGTAGCCAACAGGAACTTAGGAAGCTGTCTTATACTGAATGAAACCATTGGTCCATTTAGCTCAGTATTGCCTACACTGACTAAAAGCAGCTCTCTGGGGTTTCACGCAGAGGTCTCTCAGAGCTCTGTCTAGAGATGCCAGGGACTGAACCTGGGACCTTTTCCATACAGAGCAGGTGCTCAATGACTGGGTCACAACCCAGCAGGAATGAAAGGAGTTGTGGTTCAGCAAATCTGGAGGGCCACCAGTCCTTCACCCCTGTTTTAGGCAACCCTAAGCATACTTACCTTGGAGTAAAAGCCACTTGAGTGAACACAGACACATGGAGGCTTAGTTTCAAGTAAACCTGCAAGGGGGATGTTAATGACTGTATAGTAGAAATAAGTTCAGCATCCCCTGTGGTTTAAGTACTGTGCTGCTAAGAGATGCAACACCTGTTGGATTTCTTCCTGTTATGCAGCTATTGAAAAGCGCAGGACTGGAGCAGATAAGTAATTCTTGGTTTAGGGAACTCAGCACCAGTGTGTACACGCTTCTACGCTAGCAGCAGTTAGTTTTAGCTCGATACGAGATATCATCTGTTGCTGATTTTATCTGTGGTCTGCGGAGGTGGCAGAGGCACTTCACGAGATTGGCTCAGAGACTGCCCGCACCTTTTGAAGAGAGAGGCAGAGAAGACTACAAAGCCCTTTGGCGAGCCGTGGGGAAGTTACCTTGCTCAGCCCCCAAACTCGCGATATAAAGAGAAGAGGCTTCTAGCGGTTCGCCCTTTCTCTCTAGAGAGAGAAAGTGGGCACCACGGTGCATCGCTGGACTTGGCGCAGGAGAAGTGAAGAAGCCATCGCTTTTCCTCCTGGCTCAAGAGCTCCTCCGCACCCAACGGTTCTTCTTCCTTCTCCGCCTCTTTCCTTCAGGAGCTTCGGAGAGCTGTGGGGGAGCCCGGTCTGACTGGTCGCCGCCGCCGCCGCCGCCGCCTGTGATTGACTGGTCGAGCGAAAAGGAGGCAGCGCGTTTCCTATCTAAGAAAGGAAGCAGGAGATAAGCCGGCAGCCTTTGAGTGACTGTAACGAGTAAGTGAGCGGAGCCCAGCCGGCCAAGCCGTGAGCTCGTGTGTTTGGTGGCTCCTCAGCGCGGGCCTCTTTCTCTCTGTGTTTCCCCTTCCCCTTAGTTCTGGGACAGCAACTTCTTCACTGAAGCAGCGGAGGGGCGAAAAGTGTTAGCCAGTAGTAGCAGTAGCCTCAACAGTGTAGAGGCACTGACTGACTCACCTCCGCCGTGTCCGAGCCTTGGCTAGTGAAAAGAGGCGGGAAGGAGCGAATGGTCAAGGCAGCGTGCTCCTTTCTAGCTGTGCCCAGGCACCCTGTTTGCATCTCCCCTCTGCAGGCACAACGCGACGAGCCGCGACAGAACAAATGTAGCCAACCACGTAAGCAGGGTAGTTACACCATGGTGTGGGCGTCCGGGCTGCCCTCCCTGCAATGGTAAGAGATTGCTCCTTTTGGGCGTGCGGGGGGGGGGAGATTCTGCTCACTTGATTGTATTCATTCGGCTTATTTCTGATCACTAGTGCCCCCTTCCCCCTTAAAAAGTAGCCAGAGCTACCTCCTAGATGAAGACAGGCTCTACCAGGCTGCCTAGTAGTGACAAGGTATTCTGTATGTGCTCAGAGGCACGCTTCTATCTAATAATATCTGTTCCTGGGCTAAGAGGCGTCGAAAATAGGGAATCCTTGTCTGCCTTGCACACTGCTGGGAGGGTTCTCAGTAGTTATTAAAAAGTTTCTGTTTCTGCTCTGCGTTACGTTTATACCTGGCACCCGCATCGGTTAGTTGGTCTAGGTAACTTACGTCTTACGCCTTAAATTAATTTGCTAGAGTGGAGGACTCTTAAAAGAATATGGTCTTTCTGATGAAAAATGTGATAATAGATGGGAGGTAGCCAAGGCTAAATACCTGGATTCAAGGTAAAGTTGTAATATAAATGTCTAGGAGTATAAGTTTGGTCAGAAAGATGGTGATAACAGCAAAAGTTCCCTGCTGGTGGAAATGCATATGCTGAATTAACTACGTGTTGCTGAAGTATCTACTATGTGTGTTGGAGGATTATAAAGAGCAACTTGGGAAAACTTTGAACTTTGTTTTATTAGTGCTTTATTTTCCTCTATAATTTCTTATCTGGTCAGAGGGAAGTTTTGCATTGGCAAGAGTAGCCCTTAGGTGATAGATTATCTCCGTTGTATAGTAGAAATATTTTTTCCCACAAGGAAGGCGTGATGTTCCCCCTTATTCACCCCTACTGAATAATGGATATGGTGCCAGTATACAAGAAGGCTAGGCAATAAAACACAAAAGGAAAATCTAAAAAAGTTAGAAAGCAAAGGGAGGCACACAGGGACCAAGCTGGGGGGAAAAAAAGTAGGCTCCTACCACCTCCAGCAGAAGACTGGGATGGAGTACAAGAAATGGGCAGGTGATGGAAGCGGAATAGGGACCTGTGCAAAGATCTAAAATGAATGAGGTCAACTTCTGTAGAGTCCCAAGCTTTTAAGGTTATTATTGGGAACTTCCCAATGACGATTGCCATCTCATATCCTGTATGCTTTTCTTATCTTGTATGGTCTTGAAGTTCCCATCATCATGAGAGATGTTTCTTACGCTTAGCAGAACAGTGAGTGGGAAAAATAAGAACAATGCATATTAATGGAGAAGGGCTGTGGTTTTGGGAGCTATCCAGGATCAAACTGCAGCAAAGTAATTAACTTTCAGTGTTTTCAAGTTCTGCCTTGTCTTAAGCACAAAAAGTGTGTGTGTGTGACCAATCCATGAATGCAAGAAAAAAACACAAATTTATTGAACTTAAACATGCAACATACACACATTAGATCCAATAATAGACAGCACCGCACAGCTAGGCATGTAAAAGTAATTTGTTTTTTTAAAAAATTAGGGAGCATTTTGCCATTACAAGATTTGAGAGCAGTATCCTTCACACTTAGTGTGTTATGAGTTTAAGACCATGACACATATACAAATATGAATGAATATTTGTAAATGGAAAAAGGCAAAAACTGTACAAGCTGTTTGCTATTGCTTTGCAATTTTTAATCATTTTCAATCAAAGCTTATTTGCATTTAAAAAGTACCCAGTTATTTGTGAATATTGAGCTCCATGAGTGGGATTATTTTAGAATCGGATTTTAAGACCAGGTGCATACATTATGTTTAAATGCAAATGAATTAATTTTTTTCCACTTGCACAGTTAGAGGTCCAGCTACACACAGGCATATTCAGTTACTGCATTTCTCAAAGCCATTTTTGTATGTTTACAGTAGAAATTTACAGTAAGTTTTTTTATTCCTTTTGTCACTGCTTTCCTCTACCGAGTCTGTTAATGTTGCATCACAATCCTATGCATGTCTACTCTGCAGTAAGACCCGTTGAATTCAATGGTTCTACCTCCCAGGTAAGCATCCTAGGTTTGCAACCTAAGTGACATTTTGGTGAGTAAACAGCTGCCAATTAGTAGTAGAGAGAAATGAGATCAGAACATTTTTGGATACATACCAGTGAGGAATGTTCTGCTGAGCTCTGTTTGAACTGTGGAGTGGTAGATGCTCAAAAGCTTAAATATTTCATATCTCACACTTTCATTATATTTGGCTACTGCTAATGATGAGTTGCTTCACCCCAGTATTTCCAGACTTGCTTATCCAAGAGCAGGATTCTGCAGTTCTTTCTCTAAAAAACCTACATTGCAACTTGATAGTTAAAATAGTACATTGTTAAATGACAAGAATTTAACTGATGTTTTCTCACCATCTTCTCCTTTAGCAGTTGGTGAATTAGGATCACACACTGTTTCTTCATTGCAAGGGATTTTCCTATGATACGAGTACTATACCCAGATTTTTTTTTATCATGGTGACAGAAAAACCTATTTTCCTCCCTTTTGGATTTCATGTCTAAATAACTTCTTAGAAACTTCAAAAGGGATTATATAATTTTGTCTTTCCATATATATATCTTTATTGTTACGGTCAGTGACCAGCATAAGGGAAAAGGAAAAGGGAAGGAAAACGTATAAAACATAAAACTATCGGGGGGGGGAATTATCCCAATATATACAAAGGTAGAATACAATAAAAGGGATAGAATAAAATCAAATAAGTTTGTTAAAAACATAAACATTATAGAATAAAATTGTTACGTTATATTAAAACATGATATTATAAAATGGAATAGTCAAAGACATAATTATGAGATCCCAGCAAAGGACAGGAGTTACAAGATGGCTAGAGTCAGTTTGAGGCGAATTTTAATGGCTGCAGCACAAAATTTGGCAACACTGCGAGTAGTGTCAGTATATTGATCAGAGAGGAGTAGAAGGACGTAATATGCATCTGATTGTCCTAAGGTTTCTAATAGGAGTGGTTCAATTAGAGTTCTTCGTAGATTGTGATAAAATGTACAGTATAGAAGGACATGAGTCACTGTTTCCACCTCTCCAGCATCACAGAGGCACTTACGATCTTGGTAAGGGGATTTTTGGTATCTACCCTCCAGAACTGCAGAGGGAAGGGCATTAAAATGTGCCATTGTGAAGGCTCTACGATGTTTTTGAACCTGGAGTGTGAAAAGATAGTTTGCAGGTTTGTTGGGTTGTAATGCTCCATCAATTGAGGCATAGTTGAAGGATAGGCCCAGATCTTGTTGGTGCTCAATATCAGCACTACGGTGATTGAGAATTAATCTAGCCGTATCATATCCTTGAGAGATAAGATAGCCCAGGGAGAGTCCATATAGTTGGAGCTTTTGAGGCAGAGTTTGTTTCCATACTGACTGGAACTCATCCTGTACCATTAATGGAGCCAGACCAGTTGGGAGAAATATTAATTTCAGCCAGAATTTAAGAGTAATGAACCAGGCCCTGGTTTCGGCCTTCTGGAGGCCAGCCTCTAACCGCAGAATGACGTTTGGGACACAGTGAGGTACCTGAAAGACAGCCCTCAAAAATTTAGATTGTACTACTTCCAGGGGTGTAAAGCTGGAATAGGGTCCAAGTTGTGCTCCATATAAAAACTGAGTTAATGATTTGTTCTTAAATAGCTTTATTGCCACTGATATATAGTGACCCCCTCTAATGAGGATAAAATTTAATATAGCAGAAGCACTCCTTTGGGCTGTCTGAGCGACATACTCTGCATGGGCCTTCCGGCTGCCATTTGCCTGAAAAACAACACCCAGATATTTAAAGGTCTTTCCCTGTTTGATCTTATGCCCGCTTATAGACCATCTGTATATCCTCGGTCTTTTAGCGAAAGCCATGACCTTTGTTTTTTGGTAATTTATTTGTAGCTGTTCATCATGACAATATTGGGCGAGAGTGCGCAAGGCTCTCTTCATTTCTGTAGGTGTCTGGGACAAAATTACTGTGTCATCAGCATATAGTAGTACTGATAAGTGCCTATGGGCTAGCTTTGGAGGGTGAGTATTGAGGCTGTCAAGGACTGTGGGCAGTGAGTTTATGTAAAAATTAAAGAGCAATGGGGCTAGTATACATCCTTGTTTTACACCTTTAAAAGTAGGAACAGAATCTGAAAGACTGCCCTCTGAATTGCACCTGATTTTTAAGAAGGTGCTCTCATGTAGTTTATATATAAGAAGTAACAAGCGACGGTTGACTGTAGTAGCCTCAAATTTATGCCAGGGTTTGTTTCTGGAGATGGAATCAAAGGCAGATTTAAGGTCGACAAAAGCTGCAAACAGGTATGTTTTAGGTTTGCTGATGTATTTCGCCACTAGGCTCTGCAAAATTGATGCCTGGTCCATAGTAGATCGACCTGCTCTACATCCAGCCTGCTGGTCAGCTAGAATGTTTTCATGTTCCATCCAGGCTAGAAGTTTCCAGTAAAGATGTCTGGCATAAAGTTTGCTGATTATAGTCAGTAGACTAATTGGGCGGTAATTTGCTGGATTGTCCTGCCTTCCCTTTTTAAAAATGGGGATAATAACAGCAAGCCCCAGTCAGGGGGGATATAAGCGTTTTTGTCTATGTCTTTCCATCATAACCAAGCAGTGGGATACCAATGTGATAAATTAATTAAAAAACCCTCTGTGATTATTGGTCATTATTGGTTCCATTTTATTGATGGAGGCACTAAAGCTCAGAGTAATTTAACTGAGGCTACCCAGTGAATTCATGGCTGAATGGAGAGATTTTAGTTCCAGCTCCTTCTTTCCCAAGTCAACACACCAAACAGATTATGTCAGCGACCAATGTGCACGCATGCGTATGAGTCAGATAGAAAATAGGCTCACTTGTGTGTATGATCACCTTTTGTGGTGAATGGGGTGGCCAGTCAGTGGGAGAAAAGGCAAGGGAGACATAGAAAGATTACCCTAGTGCAAAGGTTGTCACCATGATGGTTGTGTTATGGATTAATGTGGGATATCTGTCCTCACATTTTTGTGAGCACCTATGTTTCTTCAGAAATGTAGTTATTGTAGTAATGCTTATGCCAGTTCATTTTCCAGTGAAAGCTAATTCCAGAGCAATTAGCTTAAAAGTTACACTAGTTTACTATGGGTGGTAAAGAGAGAAGGCTATTCGTTCAGGTTCAGTGACCAGCATCTTCACATAGGGACATTTCCAGCCCTCTCTGAAACCCTAGAAAGCTGTTACCAGTCAGTGTTGACAATACTGAGTTAGATGAACCAATGGTCTGTCTTGGCATAAGGCTGCTTCCTATGATGTTTCAGATGTGTAGTTAATGGAGAGCACACTATGAACATAGCCGGTCTGTAGACTGAGCAGAGAAGGTGCATTCCTGTGTATTCTGCTAATGGATCTTTGCTTTAAGTTTGAATGACTGGTGCACTGAAAAAATCTGTTCTGGAAAGTCTTAATTTTGTCTCATTTTGGAGGCATCTTAAACGACATTTCATTACAGGAGGCTTATTTTGGAGTCGTGGAAGTCTGAGTCACTGGAAAAAGTGAGTGCCTGTATGTTGTAGTTACTGTTCTGCAGCCAACAATAGAGAAGTCTCTCCTGATCTCTTTAGGTCTTGGAACCCAAACATCCTCCAGTAGGAAGGTAGAACAGACCCCTTGGAGCATTTGGTGTCACTTTCTTTCAGAAGAAAGTTGTCTTAAAAACCCTACATTTTATTATTTGTGAGGTGTTGCTCATCATTTGGGGATTACCAGTATAACAAGGACTATAGCTGCTTGGGAAATGTGGAGACTATTATCCTTGATAAGGTTATCAGGGCTGGTGATAGGAATTCTGAAGCTGATGAAAAACCTCCATAATTCATCATGGAATTGGCTGTAATTGTGTCTTGGACTTAGTCTCTGATGGAAAAGCTTATTGGAGTTCGTTTCTAATGGAAAAACCTTCGCATTTTGCAGTAGGATGTGAAATGCCAAGCAACTAGGGATGAGTACAAATTGTACAACACTTTAGTGCTGCATCTAGGCAGTCTTTGGTGAATATTGTTCACAGCGTTTCTCAAGATTAAAATGCTAGGTAGAGATACTATCTCTCTCCCCCTCCCCACTGTGTTCTCCCCAGAAAAGGAAACTCATGCTGTTTCCTTTCTCTTTTGCAGCCTGGGCTTATAGTGAGAGTGTTGCCATGATGTTTGGTAGAAAAATGCCAGCAAAATCTTTTATGTTTTCTAGGGTGTTTGAATAAATAAATATAATTTCTTTACTTGGCTTTTCAGCGTGTGTTGCATACACAATATAAATCCTGTTTTTCATAACTGATGCTTGTATACAACTAGGAATACTTGAGTTTCTCCCTTCCTTTCAATTCTGAATTGATTTCTGATTTTTTAAAGAATTTTCAGGAAAAAAATTGGACTTGTTCTGTGAAATCTTCACCCCTGCTGCTGGAAGATATGTTTTGGAGGAAGGGACAGCAGTGGGCCAGGTTGTAATGTATCAAAGTTATTTACAAGCTGAGCTGAAATTCAAGGAGATTTTGGCTCTGATGAAAAGCTTAAATCTCGAACCTGAAGTTTTTCAAATCTGATTCTAAAACTCAGTCATCTAGTTCAACCCCCTGCTAATGCAGAGTTCCATCCCACTGCTATTCAGCAACTCTGCAACTTTCTGCAGCTTCTAATGTAACAATGAACTGTAGTCAATTCTTGTTCCCCAGTCTACTTGCTCTAATTCATCATTTTCAGTATTCATCTGATATTCTGATACTATCCTTTAACTGGGTCCATTTTGGCTACTACTCTTCATAATATTGCCAGTTTACGCGCTTGTTTCCAGATTTTCCAGGAAATGTAAATAAGTGAATTCTAGAGAGTTCAGTAAGCACCATAAAAAGAGGTAATTTGCTCTTGTTGAAATCCCTGGCTTATGGGGAGTTTGCTTGTGGGCTTCCCACAGACATCTGGTTGGCCACTGTGAGAACAGGATGCTGTACTAGATGAGCCATTGACCTGATCCAGCAGGCTCTTCTTATGTTCTTAATCCAATGTAGCTATGGATGGCCAAGTTTAAGTACTGGCTAAAATTGATGTTCTTCCCAGTTGGGCTGGCCCCCCTTGTACTATCTGACACCTTCCAGACCAAATGGAAGAAAACCCTGTCTGCTAAACTTTCAAGTTTAGGCTTTTCTCCCCCAGTTGTTCTTTTGTTAGGTTTTTCCTGAGCAAAGGCGGCCATTCTCCAGCAATTATTGGATGTGGAACTGCAAAATCATTTGTCTGTCGTTGGCTCTAATCCTAATTTTAATCTTCATACAGAGGCTTTCACCCCTGCACAGTACCTGGCCTCTCTTCATATCCCCAGACATAGGAAAGCGGTCTCCTTAGCTAAGCACAACGTGTCACCATCTGCACTTTTAGAGGGCAGATACAGAAAAATTCCACTATTAAAGCGGCTCTGCCCCTGCGGTGCCGGGGTAATAGAGTCTGTGGGCCATGTTTTATTAGAGTGTTTTTATTATAGTTACCTCCGACGCCTGTTTATTGCTCCTATTTTACAGAATATTCTGGGTAGGAATGCTACTTTTTATGTTAAATATCTTTTAGCTGATCAAAAATCAGTCACACTTAAGGTAGCGAGTTTTTGTGCTGTGGCCATCAAGCACTGAAAAACCCTGTTAACTCAACAACCTATGTAGAAGTGAGATTTGGTTTTAAATTCTGTAACGGAATGTATGTATATGTGTATTGTAGGCTGGTCTTTGACCGTAATAAAGCAATTCAATTCAATCCAATGTAGCACTAAGGCAGTGATTCCATCAGTGCAAGGATTTCTGCTTGTACAGTAGGACATTCTTTTCCTCACACATGCCTCTGAATCTGTTCTAGGGTTCCCCAGCTCTCTGGGGAGGGTGGAGGGAGCACCTGTGTGGAAGGAGGGAAGGAAATTGTGTTGTGCAAGTGGGAATCCTTTCACGGATGGGACTTGTTAGTAGAATACTGCTTTCAGCCCTGATGTTAACTGGATGGCTGTGGGGCAAGTCACTACTGCCAGCCAGCTGGCCTCACATACCTGTTATGTAATTTTGAGGAAGGGCAGGTGGATATTTAACAAAACTACATTCTTCTGCTTTCCCTCTTTGTCTTGCATTTTAGTGATTTGTCCCTGGCTTTAGAATCCAAGGGTAGGGAGGTGTGCTCAGAAATCTCTAGGTTGCTGGTTGCCTGTTGGTTAGAAAGACTGATTGAAGTAGATGGAATTTTAGTTTTAGCATAGCTTTCTGATGGAAAGTTTACATGGAATTATTTGTAGGTTTATTTTGGAAGCCACTAACAAAAGTATTATTCTTGAAGATAATTGTGGATCAGTAATTAGATGTAACATTTTACACTTGAGGGGGAAAAAATGGAAATTACCAGAGCTACATTTTTTTGTTGCCTCCAGAAGATACTTTATAACCTGGGATAAACCCTATGGTGAGGGAAGGGGGGGAAACTGGATTAGATTGTATTCTTTCAATGCAGCTGGTTCTGATTTGGTCACATTATGTAATTCTATTAGCCTTATTGTTATACCAAATTTCATTTAAAAAGAAAATAGCCCTAAATGAATAAGTGGTTGCAGACACACAAGTAACAGTGGGAGACGCATCCAGTAATGTACAGTGGAAAGCAAATTAATTTGCAAGAAGACAAATTAGGTTTAGCCAGTTTTATATAATTAGGTGAACAATTATTGAAAATAATGGAAAATGTAATCAGCACTCGGCTTGCACTGTGATTAGGTGTTGTGGTAGCGAAGGGATACCTATTAAACAGTTCATCACTGCAGAATCTTAATGTGTGCTACAATGTTTCTGGTGCATATCTCAAATGGGAAGCACAATCCTTTACATAATTTACCATTGGGCTTACTACCACGAAAGTGGGTATACTATTCACAGCCTTCAAGCTCAGTGTGTGGGGGAGGGATCAAATTCCCAGGTACTAGCATCTGTTTGCTTGCTTCTTTTTTAAGATGCTAGCCCCAAATATATATTTCAGATTACAGGTGTGGAGCTTATTTCGCCATGCTGAATTTCTGAACTCAATCTTATGTGCTTCCCATAGGCATCTGGTTGGCCACTGTGAGAACAGGAGGCTGGACTAGATGGGTCACTGGCCTGATCCAGCAGGGCTGCTCTTATGTTCTTAATCCAAATGGAAGCTAACAAGTGGCTGTGTGCAGTGCCCCACCCCACAACCATATACTCATTATCTAGCACACTTCCTATTCATCATTCCTAACTTTTTAAAACTGAGGATATATTTTAGGGGTGGGCAATCAATTTTTTTCCTTATCAAGGGCTGATCTATCGGGAACTGCATGATGGCTGTAGGTGGGTCCATCTCTGATCTAAGCAGCATAAAACTAATGTTCTAGCTGGTAGAAACAAAGCTTAGGCCCCTGTATAATTGGTGGTCATGCTACAGCAGTGGTGGGGAACCTTTGGCCATACAGATGTTGTACTACAGCAGCCACCATTCCCGACTATTGGCCATGTTGATTGGGGCTTGTGGGAGCTGCACCAATAGTGTTTGCTATAGGAAAAGTTAAAATCTATGCTCACTTCTGCAAATCAACAGGTTAAAGAATTCATGCCAGGGTTCTTTGCATGGCTTCAAAAGAGCGTTAGACAGATTCATGGAGGATGAGGCCATCAGTGACTATTGGCCACTGTGGTTATGTTCCACAGTCGGAGGCAGTATGCCTCTGAATACCAGTTGCTGGGGATTGCAAGAGGGGAGAGCCTTGTCGCACTCAGGTTCTGCTTGCAGGCTTCCCATGGACATGTGGTTGGCCTCTGTGAGAACAAGATGCTGAACTAGATGGGCCTTTGGTCTGATTCGGCAGGCTCTAATGTTTTCATGCAAGTCTAGCCTGAGCAAGGGCCAAGAAAATGTACTTGTTCATGCTAGCTGCTGTGACTGTGTCCACTCACTTACCTTGCAGTGTTCATTTCTGTTAGCTTTCATTTTTATATGTTTTGTGATGGCTGGCCCAGTTGAATTCTCCATGGAGATAGGCCTGATGTACTTTAAAAAGAGTTCATTTTGGCAACGGAATATTTTTGTCTGAGCCACCAGTCCGGGCTTCTCTTGTTATACAGCACCTTCCCTGGTTAGCTTGGCATGTGCTTCCTTACCAACAAAAACAGATTTTAGAAACATTTCTGTTGCCATACAGAGCTGCCTTTCTCTATGTGTAATTTGGTCGCTGGAGTACGGGACAGAGAATCATAATTCCTGCCATTGAATTGAAGTCCCTGCTCCACCTTAGCAGATGCTGATTTGCCTTGTGCATAGAATCCTGAGTTATTGTTAGGGATGGGGGATAAATTTGATTCGGTGTGCATTAGAGGCAAACCTACCTAATCCACACTTTCCAAACCAATACACAAACCAAAACACAGCCATCCTTTGAAAGTTCTGACTTTTGCAGTGCAGTTCTCCAGCCAAGTGATGTGTGCAACAATGCATAGACTGTTGGAAGTGGGACAAGAGCAGCTCCTGTTTTGTTCTTTTGTTTGCGCTCCAGAAGGAAGATAGAGCTAGGGTCCTCTGGATGGATAGGCTTGTTTACCTTTACCTGTGATGCTCTGTCTGACTTCCTTCTGTCGCTAGACTGTGATGTCTTTTGGGAAGCTTACCTGCCCCTCCTCCTTCTGCCCTTTCCACTCCTTTTACTGTCCAGGAGAGAGGAGACATCCCTTTTGTCTCTGCGCTCCCCAAGCCATGAGGCTAACTCCCGCACCTGGGCGTTACGCCTCCAACTTAGCTAGTTAGTTAGAACTAGGCAAGCCTTTTCTACCTACAATGTATTTCTATAAATAAAGTAGTTTTTCTTATTTTACTAAGTCTCAAGTCTCAGTGATGCTGATGCAGGGTAAAAGCCTGCTTTCTTAGGTAAACGCATGCACATGCTGGCACACTCGCATTTCAACATCTGTTACTCTGCTGCTGTGGTGCTGCTTTAAATGAAATTAAGCAACACAAATTACACACAGCGCAACAAGGGTTACGGGCCCAGCAAACTAAGTTGAATGCAAGTAGTAGCTGAAGCTAAAAGTGCTTGTGTGTAATCTACAAGGGAGACTTTAAGTTAGAAAGAAAAGCAGAACAAAGAGATAGAAAAGGATGGCTGACATATCTACGCTTGAGAGACGCGTTCCAAGGCTTGAAAAAGATAACTTCGATCTGTGGGATTTAAGGTTAAGAGTCCTACTTGATGGAGAAGGTTTGGAAGGAATCCTGACTGAGATAGAACCCTCGGCTGAGGATGAAAACACAATGGATTCATAGAGGCGTAAGCATGCAAAAGTAAAATCTCTGCTTATTTCTGCTCTATCAGACGAAGCATTGAATCTCTGTACAGGATGTAACTGTGTGAGACAGATGTATGGAAAATTGCAAGAAGTCTATAGCAAGAAAACAAAGAGCCACATCTTCTATCTTTACAAAGAGTTATTTTCTCTGAAAGAGACTACTGAAAGAGGTAGTCTGAATAAATATATAGAAAGGTTTTCAGAACTTCTAGCTAGATTGGAAAAATGTGGCAGAGTTCTGGATGATGAATTAAGGAAAGGATTGCTTTTAAGCTCTCAATCAGGATCATAAATTAATTTGCTGTGTATTAGAGAATTCTTAACAAGACCTGAATCAGCTTATATCATATTTAAAGGATCAGGACTTTCGGGAAAGGCGGGAAATGGAGGCTGTGCCTGCGCAAGCAAACTTTACTGTGGGGAGAAACAAACAAACAAAAGGTAGCCGCATGAGTCACCACCTGAATCCACAAAAGGGGAAAGACAGACAGAATTTGTGTTTCAAATGTGGCTCTCCAAACCATTTTCAAAGGAATTGCGATGGGGGCAGACGAGAGCAAAGCCTGACTTTAAACAGAGGCCGGTTGAAATGCGAGAAGCCCCCAGGCAAACACCAGATAAATAAAGGCAAAGAAAGCCCACACCAGAGAATTTTAGCTACTATGTTTCTTATTAGGACAAGAGTGATTGTAGAAGCAGATTTTTAATTGACTCAGGATCCACCTCACATATTATAATTGATAGAAACCTATTTAAGAGTTTTGAAAGCCACAGGCAAAAGATACTTACAGCTTCTGGACAAGAATTATTTTCTGAAGGAATTGGAGAAGTAGAATTATTATGCAAAGTGCCACATGCGGAAAATTTGATGGAACTGAAAAACTGTCTATATGTTCCAGATTTTAAAGACAATTTAATCAGTGTTACCAGAATAATGCAATTTGGAGGCGAACTTCATATGAGTGGAGAATTTTGCCATGTTCTAGCTAAAGGAGGAACAAGTTGCACTTCAAAAGTGAAAAATGGACTTTTAATTCTTGAATGCTTTGAAACTATGCATGTTAATGTGGTCAAGGAAACCAGTGATTTTGAATGCTTGCATACCTGGCATAGAAGGATGGGATGTTAATGCTAGAAGCCTCCGAACCAAGATGGGAGAACTGGAGTGCTTGGTCTTAGAGGAGAGCATTGATATAGTGAGCATAACGGAGACCTGGTGGAATGGAGAAAACCAGTGGGATACGGTTATCCCTGGATATAAACTATATCGGAAGGACAGGGAAGGACGTATTGGTGGCGGAGTCGCTCTATACGTGAAAGAAGGCATTGAATCCAGCAAGCTCGAAACCCCAAAAGAGGTGGACTCCTCCAGAGAATTGTTGTGGGTGGTGATGCCATGCCCCAGGAGGGATTTAATACTGGGAACGGTCTATCTTCCCCCTGATCAAAATGCTCAGGGAGACCTGGAGATGAGATATGAAATTGAGGAAGCATCCAAACTAGGAAATGTGGTAGTAATGGCTGACTTCAACTACCTGGACATAGACTGGCCACATATGTGTTCCAGTCATGACAAAGAAGCAAAATTTCTAGATATTCTAAATGACTATTCCCTAGACCAGTTGGTCATGGAACCGACCAGAGGGATGGCAACCCTGGACTTAATCATCAGTGGGGACCGGGACCTGGTGCGAGATGTAAGTGTTGTCAAACCAATTGGGAGCAGTGACCATAGTGCTATTAAATTAAACATATATGTAAATGGCCAATTGCCAAGAAAATCCAACACGGTCACATTTGACTTCAAAAGAGGAAACTTCACAAAAACGAGGGGATTGGTAAAAAGAAAGCTGAAAAACAAAGTCCAGAGGGTCACATCACTCGAAAATGCTTGGAAGTTGTTTAAAAACACTATATTAGAAGCTCAACTGGAGTGCATACCGCAGATCAGAAAAGGTACTACCAGGGCCAAGAAGATGCCAGCATGGTTAACCAGCAAAGTCAAGGAAGCTCTTAGAGGCAAAAAATCTTCCTTCAGAAAATGGAAGTCTTGTCTGAATGAAGAAAATGAAAACGAACACAAACTCTGGCAAAAGAAATGCAAGAAGACAATAAGGGATGCTAAAAAAGAATTTGAGGAGCGCATTGCTAAGAACATAAAAACCAACAACAAAAATTCTATAAATACATTCAAGGCAGGAGACCATCTAGGGAGGCGATTGGACCCTTGGATGATAAGGGAGTCAAAGGTGTACTAAAGAATGATAAGGAGATTGCAGAGAAGCTGAATGAATTTTTTGCATCTGTCTTCACAGTGGAAGATATAGGGCAGATCCTTGAACCTGAACTAACATTTGCAGGAAGGGATTCTGAGGAACTCAGACAAATAGTGGTAACGAGAGAGGAAGTTCTAGGCTTAATAGACAATATAAAAACTGACAAATCACCGGGCCCGGATGGCATCCACCCGAGAGTTCTCAAAGAACTCAAATGTGAAATTGCTGATCTGCTAACTAAAATATGTAACTTGTCCCTCAGGTCCTCCTCCGTGCCTGAGGACTGGAAAGTGGCAAATGTAACACCAATATTCAAAAAGGGATCCAGAGGGGATCCCGGAAATTACAGGCCAGTTAGCTTAACTTCTGTCCCTGGAAAACTGGTAGAAAGTATGATTAAAGCTAGATTAACTAAGCACATAGAAGAACAAGCCTTGCTGAAGCAGAGCCAGCATGGCTTCTGCAAGGGAAAGTCCTGTCTCAGTAACCTATTAGAATTCTTTGAGAGTGTCAACAAGCATATAGATAGAGGTGATCCAGTGGACATAGTGTACTTAGACTTTCAAAAAGCGTTTGACAAGGTACCTCACCAAAGACTTCTGAGGAAGCTTAGCAGTCATGGAATAAGAGGAGAGGTCCTCTTGTGGATAAGGAATTGGTTAAGTAGCAGAAAGCAGAGAGTAGGAATAAATGGACAGTTCTCCCAATGGAGGGCTGTAGAAAGTGGAGTCCCTCAAGGATCGGTATTGGGACCTGTACTTTCAACTTGTTCATTAATGACCTAGAATTAGGAGTGAGCAGTGAAGTGGCCAAGTTTGCTGATGACACTAAATTGTTCAGGGTTGTTAAAACAAAAAGGGATTGCGAAGAGCTCCAAAAAGACCTCTCCAAACGGAGTGAATGGGCGGAAAAATGGCAAATGCAATTCAATATAAACAAGTGTAAAATTATGCATATTGAAGCAAAAAATCTGAATTTCACATATACGCTCATGGGGTCTGAACTGGCAGTGACTGACCAGGAGAGAGACCTCGGGGTTGTAGTGGACAGCACGATGAAAATGTCAACCCAGTGTGCGGCAGCTGTGAAAAAGGCAAATTCTATGCTAGGGATAATTAGGAAAGGTATTGAGAATAAAACAGCTGATATCATAATGCCGTTGTATAAATCTATGGTGCGGCTGCATTTGGAATACTGTGTACAGTTCTGGTTGCTTCATCTCAAAAAGGGTATTATAGAGTTGGAAAAGGTTCAGAAGAGGGCAACCAGAATGATCAAGGGGATGGAGCGACTCCCTTACGAGGAAAGGTTGCAGCATTTGGAGCTTTTTAGTTTAGAGAAAAGGCGGGTCAGAGGAGACATGATAGAAGTGTATAAAATTATGCATGGCATTGAGAAAGTGGATAGAGAAAAGTTTTTCTCCCTCTCTCATAATACTAGAACTCATGGACATTCAAAGAAGCTGAATGTTGGAAGATTCAGGACAGACAAAAGGAAGTACTTCTTTACTTAGTGTATAGTTAAACTATGGAATTTGTTCCCACAAGACGCAGTAATGGCCACCAGTTTGGATGGCTTTAAAAGAAGATTAGACAAATTCATGGAGGACAGGGCTATCAATGGCTACTAGTCGTGATGGCTGTGCTCTGCCACCCTAGTCAGAGGCAGCATGCTTCTGAAAACCAGTTGCCGGAAGCCTCAGGAGGGGAGAGTGTTCTTGCACCCAGGTCCTGCTTGTGGGCTTCCCCCAGGCACCTGGTTGGCCACTGTGAAAACAGGATGCTGGACTAGATGGGCCACTGGCCTGATCCCGCAGGCTTTTCTTATGTTCTTATGTAAATGCTGTTTAGCTTGATTGTGCTATAGAATATCTCCCTGCAGTCATTATGAAGAGTCCATACAATATTCTTTGCTCTTTCCAGTAGGAATACTGTCAATTGTATGTTTCTTTAGTTTAAATTTGGACAATCTTATTAAAAAAGCTGGCATTGCAGATTAAGGTTGCAATCTTAATCTCAAGTACCTTGGAGTAAGCCTATTGAATCCAATGGGGCTTATGTCTGAGTAGACACGGTTAGGATTGCAGCCTTAATTATTTATACAGGCTTTATAACCAACAGCTTCAAACTCTCTTTTTTTTCAGATCGGAGCCCAGGATTGTTCCTATGTCTCTAAGTAAAAAATAAGAAAAACTACTGTTATGCAGAGATGAGACATTTGCATGTTCAGCCTTTTCTTGGGCAACAAATTGCGGTGACATTTGTGAAGGTTTATTGTGCAGCCATTATAATGATCATTCCTTGGCTGGCTTCATGTAGTAGCATGAAGCAATTGAGTTAGATTTCATATGTAGTCAATAAATGTTAAATGTTTGAGTAAATGCTTATTGAAGTGTCCTGAATCAAAAGCTGTTTTTACAGCTGCAGTGGTGAACCCCTTAAGGGGATTCTGATGCATGTGGTTTCATGGTACCACATAATGTTTTTATGATGGTTTCTTCTGTCTTGGCACTGTCATTATTTTAGGTTTCTTGTTTTTGGCTTTGCACAAATGAGAATCTGTGATACAACATTTATAACAAAAACACGTTCTATAAGGCTTTTAAAAAAATTAGCTTAAATTGTACCAGTTCTTTGGGTTTTGGGAAGAAGGCTAGACTTGCCAAGTGACCTGAAAAGCGCCAACTAGACCTCCTGCTGTGCCTTTAACATCTATACAAGGTGTAGAAATCTGTTGGGCAATTCTAGGGCATGGGAATCAACATGATCTCCGTGTGTGTGTGTGTGGGGTGTGGGGTGTGTGGGGTGTGTGTGTGGGGGGGGTCCACTTGGTGACAGTAGTGAGAAGGAAGTGTTGGTTTGGCTAGTTGGCCTGCCTCCCTCTCTGCAGACTACAGCCCATGACATTGCAACATGACTGATAAGGCTACAATCCTAACCTAACTGGAAGTAAGCCCCATTACATTGATTGGGGCTTGTGTCTGTATAGACATGATTAGGATTGCACTGTAAGTAACCCCTCTCATGTTCAGGGCAAATCCCCACCTCCAGCCTGTGTTTTCCTTCCTCTGCCAAGAGTGCAATTGGAGTGGAGTGGGAGGTATATGAAAAATCATTGGAGGGCATTTGCAGGAGAGATTGTTGGGTAAGGGAAGGATTAAGCACTCTTCTCTCCCCTGCTGATTTCTTCCATGCAAATGCTCCCAGCTACCACAACAATGGTATTAGGAAACAAATGGTATTGCACACTATTTCCCTTCCAATATATAGTTCCAACCTGCATGTCTGGTAACCTATGAGTGGGAGAGCTCTTGACAACCCATGGGGTGGGGTTGGAGCTCTGGTGGCAGCCCCTAGTGTGGGCCAAAAGTTATAGTCTGACAGGACCAGGACTTAACCGAAAATAGGAAATCCCTTCAATTCCCAAAAGCAGCCTTCCCCAAATTGGTGCCCTACATGCTAGATGGGCCTGGTGGGAGTTGTAGCCCAAAGCATCTGGAGGGCATCAAGTTGGGGAAGGCTCCCCGAGAACATCTGACACTTAACTGCTTTAATCTTTAGTGGATGAATGCTATTGTTATCTAGAAAGAATGGGGTTCTCAACATTGGTCCCATTTCAGTATCCCTGCTGGGGCACAGCAATATCATCAAATGATGAGAGGGAAGAGAAGTGTAGGGACTTGGCATGTGTGGCATTGTGTTCATTTCTTTGGGACTAAAGAGACTGAAAGTAAGTAAACTTTGTTCCATGTGGACCTTATGAGTGGAAGGGCAATGAACATATCGAAAATACAGAGCCACCCTAAACCGTGTTCCTTTAATCCTGCAAGTGGTCACAGCTTCTGATTGAGCAGCAGCTATATTTTTTGTGGAGAAATGTACTCTGCATGGTACAGAAGCCATTTGAAACTGAAGAAAGTTCTTCACTCACTTTTGCATCACTAGTGTGAAGCATTTGTAAAGCAGCATCCCACTCATGTGAAATTCTTTTACATTTTATTACCTCATGGGGATTATAAATGAACATCAAATGACCTGTCATTGTATAAGTGAAGTGCTATGAAGAATGAGATGTGATAATGAGCCCTGCTGTGCTCCTAGATGCTGTTTGCCCTAGCCCAGTCTATAAGACTGCTGTCCACACAGAAGAGAACTTTCAAGACTGCTGGGCACATGCTTGCAGTGTGGCTTTAATGAGAATGGTCAAGGGAGATGGAATAGTAAAAAATGCTTTCACTTGTTTCATTTGCTATCTGAAACCTGATGTACATGCAATAGTGTGAAGATAATGAAGGGAAAACAAAATAAGGGCTTTTTTTGGTGCTGAGTGAGTCACAAAAGTTGTAGGTCCTTGTACTTGAATGAGGTAGTACCTCTGTTTGACTTGGTGGGTGAGCAGGATGGCATTACATATCAAAAGCTGCTAGTATGTGTTGACTCCTAGGGTCTCTTGGCAACCTAAAAGGAATGAAGGATGCCTTTTGGCTCCCACCCTTTTTAATATTTATGTTAATGATTTGGTGCCTTGGCTAGCTCGGGTAGATTCCCCTTCCCCAGTAATTAGGAATAGAAAGATCTTTATCCTGATGTATGCGGACAATTTGATGCTCATCTCCCTTTCTCGCTTGGGCCTTAAAAACCTTTTGGATGCATTTAGCACCTACTGTAAACTTGGACATCTAGCAATAAATTACTCTAAGACTAAAACTATGGTCTTTGGTAGACACAGTCCAAGGTACAAATGGACTTCAGATCAACAGGTCATAGAGCAAGTCAGTTCATTTAGATATTTAGGCATGTTCAGCAAGTCCCTCTCATGGAAGTGGCACAGAGAGGCGACAAAGCTGAAAGCAGAGAAAACGATAGGGGCACTGATAAAGTTCTGTTATAACAAGGGAGGACAGTTGATTGAACCTGCCTTAAAAATTTTCTGTAGCAAACTGATTACACAAATGCTTTATGGTGCAGAAATTTGGGGGTTTGATATTGATACCATTAAAGCCCTGGAAACCGTACAGAATAAATTTTTCTGAAAACTTTACGCTCTTCCATCAGAAACTCCAGCAGCTGTCTTGCGAACTGAATCTGGTTGGCTATCAATAAAGACAAGAGTGGAGTGGGTACAGTTAAAGTATTTTAAAAAATGAATTCCTTCCAGCATTGTGCTATATGGGAATGAATTACAATCAAGATTGGAAGTTAACTTCCCACAGGCTCTTATATAGTTACTACCTCCCTGAGCTGAACTCTATCTTGGGTATGGATAAGAGGCATAGATGCTAGAAGGGACTTACAATTAATTAAGATCTCCAGATTTCCCCCATGGTTCTCTTCTGTGAAAACTGAACATTTTAGAGCCAGTTATTTGGCCAAATTAATGCCAGTCTCCCTAAGAAATGCTTTTATGGAACTAAGTTTCCAAGTCATGCCAACTGCAGGACGTTACAAAAAGGTGCCATTTGAAAATAGATTGTGTATTTGCGACCAATGTCAGGTGGAGGACATTGTTCATTATATGTTAATTTGTTCTCTGCACGGGCACCCAAGAGGGATTCTTGAAACCTTTGTTGTCTCAGGGAAGTGGGAATGTCCTTGTACAATCAGTACAATTTCTCCTGAGCGATACTAATGGTTACGTGACATACAAAGTGGCTCTTTTTGCACTTGCGGCAAAAAAGATTAGAAAGAAAGAACTAGATAACATTGCTACAAATTGTTTGGGAGATTCAGAGTCTTAAACTGAGCTCGCTGATGGTAACTCTGAAATTATTTTATATTATTGGTTGCAACACCAATTTGTTCTCTATATACTTCTACATACCTCTGTATGTTTTTACATTTTTAATGTATTTGTCATGGCCTTTGGCTAGTACAATAAATTGAATTGATTGGATTTGGATTGTGCTACATTTCAAACTATATTCCTCTGCTCAGGGTTTAAGAAATGTTTGAAATAACGCACACAATGTCTTCATCAATGTTTTTCTTTGCATTTATCAAAGCAATAGCATGGCTGCTCCCCTTTTTTGTTTGATTAAAGATCTTTGGAGCTAGTGGAATCTGGCTGCTGGCAGAAGACAGTTTTAGGCATGATTGGATAGAAGCTGCACTAGATCACAGCTCAAAGGTGGCTAGTTTCTGCTTCACCATAACATCTCTACCTGTTGTCTCAGAACTATATGCTAAACTAGGAATCTAATGAATGTGTGCAAAGATACCTGAACATTCCAGCAGTGATTGGGCATCATTTTCCTGTTTTGACTCTGAGGCTTTGTTTTCTGTGTGGATGCCCCTAATGGCTGGGCGCTGCTCCCTCCCTCCATTTGTTTGCTTGACAGTTTATAAGATCTCCATAGATTGCTCAAGTTTTGCTGCTGACTGCAGGCAAATAACCAATTAAATCCTAGGTAGGAACTAGGAATAGTTTTGCAGCACAGCTGCTTGATGCTGTTCTGGTGCCCTCTGGCTACATGCCGTGCAGACAGTTAGACAAAGGGAACACTGAGAAGAGCAATAAACTAATTTCAAGTTGTTGCTAATATTAACTGCTTGTGCACTATAGTGAGAGTGAAGAAAGTCAGCTGACAGGCAGCACTTACTTGCAGCACACCTGCTTTGGTTCCTCTTTTAATCAGTCTGCAGTGACTATACTAAACTCCTTACATCCTCCTGCTGTATAAGCAGCACTTATCTAGATGATAACCTTAAGGACGAAATGTAATTTGCATTGCTTTCACACAGGATTAGGAAGTTCAGTTCTATGCTGCCTTCATCTGGGAAATACTAAGCAAATTCAGTTTACTTTTATTAGCAATGAAGGAAATATACTTGCATGTTCTAAAAGTTTTTTGTTAAAGTTACTGAGAATAGTATCTTGATATGATCAGAAATCTAAATTGACTTCTCAATGCTTTTCATTTAGTCTCTTCAGTGGGTTAAAATTTTAGTGACAACTTTGTATTTTTTTTGTCTGATAATTTTGAATCACTTAAATGTTATGGATACATTACTTTGTGAATTTTAATGTGTAGTCCAGTTTTGAAACAGAGTATTCGGATATATATAATGCAGTAGCTAGGTTACCCAGTGGGTTTCCTGAACTTAAGGAATTGAACTGGCTGTTTATTAGCTACTGAGCCAAGTTTAATGTGTTAGTTTTGGATTATGAAGCCCTAAAAAACTTGGGACCAGGACATCTGAGGTGCTTCCTTCTCCTGTACAGACTGCCCAGCTCACTATGGTCTGTGATGAGGACCCTCCTGATTGTGCCACAACCTATAGATCATCTGGTGAGGATTTGGAGAAGTGCCTTCTTCACTGTGGCCCCCACCATGTAGATTGCTCTCCCTGTTGAGATTAGGTGAGCACTAACCATGAAATATTTCTGTCATAGACTGAAGACACATCTGTTACATCAGGTTTTTCCTGACTGTTAGTACTAGTCCCTGGTGCCCTTAGTTACTGGGATGTTTTTACTGGCTAATATTGGTTTTTATTGAGTATTGCTGTGGTTTTCTGATATGAGCTGCTCTGCTATTTCTTTCCTAAATGAGAAATGGTATAGAAATCTTCTTAATAATCTTGTGTGTGGATGAAACCTCTTAACTTTTGTGTAGCTAGAATGTAGCAGTTGTTCCACCCACTTTTGCTACTAGAACTTGCCCACTGCTGGCATGCAGGCCCTGGAAGGTTGCCCGTTTGGGAATGTGTGAGGCTTCCCACCCTTGGCCGAGTAGTGGGACAGAGCTGCTGAAGGGCAGAATGAGTAATCTTGAACTTCCAATCCATTTTGGGAGAAAACAACATAATACTAGGCCTAAAAGAAGAAAACATTTATAGCTACTCTGACTTAAGTTTTGAGATGGAAAATGCTATGTTGGAGCAAAATTGTTGGTTACCAAGGTAATCTACTACTCCATTGCCAGGTAGGCACTGTTCATAGACCATCTTTTATCTCACAGCATGGGCAAATTTTCTGCACAGAGGAGGCAAAACCCACAATTTTTTATTATAGCAGCAGCAACAAGTTTAATGTTAGGCATAGTTAATCATTTATATACCACTTTCAAGTATTCAAAGCACTGCACGTGCATCATCTAGTTGTAATCCAACAGTCCTGTGAGGTAAGCCAATATTATCTCCCATATTACAGTTGGGAGGGTTGAGAGATAGAGGTTTTCTCAAGGCTACCTAGTTAATTCATGGCAGAGGTGAATTTTGAACCTGGGGCTACTTGACATGTAGCTCAGAGACTACACTACACCAGGATGTGAACTGGATGATATTTTGAACAAATCCAACATAATTTCAATTAAAATTCAAACTTGACAAGAATTACTTGATGGGCTATTTTGTAGTAAATACACTGTTGGAATGTTTATCTGGTTTCTGACTTGCTTTGCTCATTATATTTATCATACTGTGTTTTCTCTGTAAAATGCTTTAAGAGCTTCTACTGAAAAGCAACAAATAAATTAAATAATATAATCATTTTTAGGTGGTCCCAATTATGCATTTTTCTCAGAGCACTTTTGTGAATGGTTGTTAAACAATAAATGTAACGTTGCTGAACTAGAGTCCTGTTACTGTGAGACTGAGAAGTCATGGGAGTTCAGTCTAGTGTGTGCTTGTATTGGATGCAGAAATGTATCTCCAGCAGAGAACTGCTTTCAGTACAAGACACTTGTGATTTGCTTAACTCGAAGAATGGCAAAGGAAGGAAGAATATATGCTAACCACAATAAAAACAAAATAAAACTGGTGTTCCAATTCTGCAGCACACAGTATACAGCTCAAATGACTCTGGAGTTGCTGTCAAGTTGGATTTTCTAAAATGTAATATATACACAAGGTCTTAAAAGGACAGTAGTAATACATCAGGAAAATATCTGTCTTTACTTCTGTCCTGATTGTTGATGGTTCATTGAGATATGTGCTAGAGGAGAAAAATACTGAAGTTGGAAGCAAAATAATTACTACCTGTAATGAGGTTGCCCAAAAGTGTCTTGATTTAGTGGGGAATTTCCCTCATTGTTTTGATCAATTGTCCAAGCTATTTTGTTGAGGAAAGTATTACGATATTACAACCAAATGTCTGGAAGAAATATAATCAATGTACTTTGGAGAAATCTCTGTCTTGGATGCACATCTTAATAACACATGGAAAATATAAGATGTGAGGAAGAAACTCAGGTTTGCTTTTGAATTAATGGGGGATATTGGAGTTGCTGGCCTGCTTGGCACAGGTTGTGGAGTAGATTAATATATTTTAAAATCAGGAATGGTACAGGCATACCCTGCTTAAAGTCGTTTCACTTAAAGTCACCTCACTATAAAGTACATGCTCCATACTCCATCATACCCCACTTTAATGTACGCGCTTTGCAATAATGGACACTTAATGGCATAGCGCCGCTGCCATCTAGTGGCGATTGCAGTGCAGTACATGCATAGATAATTGCTTCACTTTAAGTACATTTTCACTTTACATACACGCTCCGGTCCCATTGCGTATTTTAAAGCGGGGTACGTCTGTATTTGGTTTGCGATTTGAAGTGTTCTGAATGGCAGTGGATTTCAGGCTATGGAGTCCCTCTAGTACCAGGTATGAATTGCTCAATTTCACTGACAGGCAGGGGCATCTTCATGCTCTCAGATGCAGCTGTTCCTATTATACAAGTTGAACATCAGAACCTGGGACAGTGCATGACTGCTAAGGCTAATTAGCAAGGCCCAGGTCAAAGAGTGGTAATAAACATTCCATAGTTCATGTTCAAATTACAGGCCTATCTCCTTACGTTTTATGATGCCCCCTCCACAGTTACTGTTAGAAGGCTGTGGGGGCATAATCTGGCAAATGTTAGGGGGAGTCAAGGGATGGCAATTGGATTCATTAAGGGCCACCCTATTTCCCCCCACCCCAATTCAAGCTTGGTGTGTGTCCTCTTTTTCCATACTTTGTCATGATGGTTAGGTAGATATTCCGTTTTTGTAGATGTTCTGTTACCTGTCACTATATATAGGGTAGATGGAGAGGGGTAGCCAATGTGTTGCCCTCCAGATATTGTTGGACTATAACTCCCACCATCTTTGGCCATTAGCCATGTTGACTGGGGCTGATGGGAATGGAGTCTAGCAGAATCTAGTGGGGATTGCGTTGGCTATCATTGGAGTAGATCATAGAAGAGTTTAGATAATAGTGGTTTGATCAACATTGATCATAGTCAGTGATGCAGGTATATGTTAATTCAGTAAGTACTTTGTAAACATAATGAAGACTAAATCCTCTTGCCAGACAATTTATACATGTACTCATACATGAAGCCTGCCTGTCTGGCATCTTGAAATGGGTAACTCTACCCGTAAAAAGTGTGCAACTTAAAATATCTAGACTATATTTGAGCAAGCATTTTAATATGGCACAGCCCCCAAGGATTTTTGTGACCAAGAAGGCTGAATGATGCTCTCCTAATAGCAGTCCTGTACGTTGCTTGACTAACTGTTTTTGATATGCTGGAGATCCAGAAATAATGGGAGAAAGCTTTATCATGCATGCAGTTCTTCAATGTACCTAATAGATGGGCTTTCTGGAGCATGGGCCTTCAGTGTAAAAGCAGCAAGGACAGGATAGAGACACACTTTTAGAAATGTACATGATTTCAATGGGTCCAAAGTGTGCTTAACTGGAAGAGAGAACAATTGTCTTGAAAAAGCAATATCTTCCAGTGGTTACTTCTTAAAATCGACTATCTTTTAGCACTAGCTTTATCAATAGTACACTTTCATAGAGGCTTCTTAAGGTTCTTGTTGTACTGTATATGTACCCAATTACCCTGAGGTATAAAGCATACTTGTGTTTATGGCAAAGAAAAAGATGAACTACTGTGCAGATATAATACAACCCCTGCAGCACAGGTCTGCTGCATTTTCTCATGTTATCTTTTCTCATCTTTCTTAATCTGTATTATGGCTTATGTTAAAAATTACCTTTCAGTGTCAACAATCCGGTTTACGTATAATGAAATAAAACATGAACAATTACTATGGCCCTAATTATAACAAGAGACAAGGAAACAGACAGGAATCTGGAGTCTGTCTCTTTCCTTGGGCAAGCTGCTTACTTAATTTTTGGTTTTTACCTACACAGTGTGCAAGCATAGACAAATAAAATGATGCCATATTATGAAGGGGAGAAGTTAGCCAAGATGTGAATGCAGTTATCTCATGAACAATGGTGAATTCAGTAAAGGTGAGCTCAAAATGAATGTTATCAACCTTACTGCTTATATCGCTGTTCTAACTGTTATGTCGGGGCATTTAGGAAGAGCTTCTTGGGAGTGGTACGAAATATTTTCAGCAATTCCCAAGATCCTCATGCTGCACACAGCACTTATAGAGCTAAATGTTTTAATTGAAGTGGAAGCACAGTTGTGCCAAAAAGGGATACAGAGAACACTGCTTCTCCTCTGAGGTTGATTTGTAAGGCTGATGTACATGTTGGGCAGTCTCTGAAGGGAAACTGTCTCAAAGGTGGTGTTATAAAAAATAGGTGTGGATAGCCAATGTTTTTAAGGAATGAATGCTTGATTGGTATGATTATGATCATTTTCAATGTAGCTCCCCGAGTTGCTCGGATCCAATGATAAAACACAATAGTGAAATTATAAAAGCAACTGCAGTATAAAAATTATTCTACCTCGAATCTTTGTACTGCCTTACCTCTCTTTGTATAGAGATTGAGTTTTGTGTATTAACCAGAGAAAATGTGCCATTCTTTATGCCCTTGCTGCTTAAAGTGCTGGATTATTCTCTTCAGTTACAAAAGCATGGACTAGCTTTAGAGATTAGAAAAAGAAAACGAATAGAGTAAAAGGTTGAGGAATAGCTTTTGTTGAACAACTTTATCTGTTTGCGAAGGAAGCAGCTATCCAGAGTATTTTTTGCTTGAATGGCCATGCATCATGAGGATTTGGTGCCTAAATTAAGATCATTCTAGGTGTACTAAATCTTGAAGTGTGAAATGGGAAAGACATTAAGGCAGAGTGTAGATTAATTTTTACCACAATGATCGCAAATTTGCTAACCTGAAGGTTGCTATATTTAGAGGCTAATCAAGGCCAAATTGCACATATTCAGTTGTGTGTAGTTCCCAAATAGTTCTTGTTTTACAAAATATAATGAAAGCAACAAACTAATTTGGAAGGGGTGTGTGCACTTGCCATTTTTTCACTTAATAAATGAATAAATCTTAAGGGGCTTTTTTTGCTCTTCAAGGGAAAGAGTCTGTTTATGCAGCCTCCATAGCTTTGTAAAACAGACTAACTGCACACAGCTGAGTCTCAAAGAGTTTGGCCTTTACTCCTTGGTTTTAGTGGTTGTTTTAGGACAATGTCCTCCACTTATGTGGGAACTGGTGGCTTTAATCTCAGTGGCTCAGTCTCCTGAATTTTTGTAAGCAAAATCTTTATCGGGGTCCTACTGTGGAATCTGCAGGAATAAATGACTTTAGTGCCTAAGAATCCAAATGACACTCCCCATTATAAAAAATATGTAATAAAAACTCATCGACAACTTGACCTTTTTCATGAGGTTCTGCTGCCAAAGCTGGCTACCTTATTTATTCATGGTAGGGCCAGTCCCAGACCTCTGTAGAACCTATGGATCCCTATCTCTATTGGGGACACAGGTAGACTTCAGGCTTGTAGGATTATTTTTTACTAGAACCTGAAGAACCAGGTGCACAATAGTGCTGCTGAGGGCAACTTAGAATTAACACATGCTCAGTCCAGAAATTTGTTTACAATCTTGTTATACAAAAATCTATTCTTGTTTTTCTCTTCATCTCAATCTAATTTTGAAGGAGGAAAACACTTCTGTTTCAACACAATTGGGAGTAAAAATAATTGCTGATAAATTGCAAGTTGCTCAGATTTACCAGTAAATCCCAGTCTACCTTCTGCTCACCCCTGATATGTATAATTAGTGGAAATTGATATATTTCAGGTGGTTTTTGAGGGGTGTCCCCATGACAAGCATGCTGGTAATGCTCATCCATCTCTTCTTGAGTGTACTGAAGCTATTATAAATTATGCCCATTCCTATTCCTGGAGTTGGGCAGTAGCTATTTGATCTTGCCCACCATGCCTTTAAGTAGCATACCTACTCCTTAAGGTAAGGATATCAGTATACCCTTCCAGTGTTTACATCTTGTGAAGTTAGCCCATCCTTCCTCTTGGAATCAAATTTATATTTAATGTGCCGTAGTTCCTTGATCCTTTTTGGAATGCTAGGGTTATGAGTAAAATACCTGTAACCCGCAGTTTGAGGACTTCTACCTAAATTCTAGTTCTTGTTCGTTTGTGGCGAGCATCTTGATACCAGCTGTCTCTGTTGCCCTCTTCAGGTGTTCAGTCTGAACGTGTAAAGGGGCAAGCGGAAACATGGGACAAAACCTGTACCTTCCGTGCTGCATATGCTGGTCATGCTCCCCTGCTAATGCATGATCTAAAGAGAGCTGCCTTCTGTGCAAAGTTTCCAACAGGGAGATGGGAATCCTGATCAATCAGTGTTCAGATTCATGTGTTAAACATCATGTGCATGAATGAGGCAGTCCCCTTCAGATGAATGCCAATCACACATCGACTGGGGATTGTTTGCTTCATTTTCATATGCAAAGATAACTCATGCACAGATGGTAAGCATATTTCCTGGAAATGTCAACAGTTCCAGGGCTGTTTTATTGCTTCAATTTCGGGAACAGAAGTAAAAACTTTTATAAACAGGTTAATAAGCTTGTCGTATCATCAGATTGCTAGTGTGGAAATGAGATCCATGGTCACTAATTTTAAGCAATGCTGAAGGAATATGTAAAACAATGGTTAGAGTTATATATAAAATCACTATATCTGAATTTAGATTTAAAATTTAATTGCATATGTGTGTGACATTTCAATGTCCATTGTTTGTAAAAGCATACATTAAAAAAGAGAAATGAAATAATCAGAGTACAAAGAATCAAAACTGGAAATGCAGAAAATAACAGGCCAGAGGAAATATGTATATTTTATTTTAGATATGCCAATTTACTTATTGTTTTTCTAATAGCTGATTTCATGGCTGTGTTGACTGCGTGCTGTGGATGTCTCAGATAGGCTTCCAGGTTTGAATGTGTCCTTCTGAACTTCTGGTTGGACCAGGTTCCCTGTGTTGTGTTAGTAAACAAACCTAATAGGATTAATCTAGAATTTAACAAATAATTGATTTTCCCTCAGTAGTCTAATGGCTAGAGGGAAAGTTCCTGAAAGCTTTAAAAGGCTGTACAATTTCACAACCGAATCTAGATCTGTAAAGCTAGGGCATAACATTACATGGGTAACATGCCTAGTTTCATATATATTTTTTAAATCCAGTCCTGCATTGCCAACATGATTCCAGGGCAGGTTGCAACAATAAAACATACCATAAAGCCAACTAAAACCATTTAATACCAGCATGGTAATATACAATTTAATATTGTCTTTCCTAAGACAAATCAGGTGCCTCTGGATTGCTACATACATCACCCTCCATATTGGGTATATCTGTGGGGGTAACGGCAAAGTATTCCTTTGCATTCCCTTTTCACCATGATGTGAACAGCAGCTTTTTGGGCTTGGGTGGAGTATTATAGACACGTCTGGGTGAATGTAGTTTGAACCATTAGAAGTGACAAAGGTAAGAACTCCTAAGCATTAATCGTTCTATCTCTGGCCTCTGTTTGAGACTGGTAAGCAGGGTGGTTTGATTTAAATCACAAAGAGAAACGCTTGATTTAAATCAAGTTTGTCACTTATTCTTCACATATCTCTTGAACAATGGTGCAAATCTGATTACTAAAACATGTTAATTTACAACTCAATATAGCATTTTACAAGGAGGGTACATTTTAATTGTTTAGATAACTTGATTTTAATTTAGGAAATAGTAAATAATATTGCCTGTGTCAAGCTGCAGATGCTTGTTTTTTGAGAAAACAAGTATAGTATGGAGTTCCCCAGGGAAGCTGAGTTATGCTGAAGTGAAACAGGGAATAGACTTACAGCATCACCATTATGGTCTGCCATGATGTTCCTTAGTAAGAGGCATGTTATATAATATAAGAAAATGACACTCAGTAGCAACCCTTAACTGCATCTTTCTGCACTATAATCTTGGGTTATGGATTCTAAATCTAGTTAACTGATTAGACAGGCCATAAGGAGCGAAGCTCTTTTTTCTGTTAACATCCAATATAGCAAACAGCTTAGGAATTTATGTGTTGAATAACGCTAATACTAAAAGGCATAGAGAGTCTTGACAAATGATGCATTCCCATAATGTGTTACAAAATGAATTACTCAATTTGCTAACCAGTTGATTCACATTGTTGTTCAGATATATCTACATAATTTTCTCCCAATAAGCAAGTTTCATTATAATATTTCATCATTCTTGCAGCTAGGCCCTGCATCTCCTCCTTGCACTGTTTACACTTTGCACATTTTCCTTTTTTGCTCAGGGAATAAATTTCTTCAAAATATTCCCAGATAGAGTTTCTCTTATGCCTAGAACAGTTCATCAGTGGCAAAAGTGTGGGGGAATATAGGAACTTGAAGCCATGTCTGTACTATTCCCCCCATCCTCTCCACTGTTCCTTTTTACTGTGCCTCCAACTGTCCTTTTTCTTACTGTATTGTTTGTGCCCTAGTTCCTTTTGCCTTATGTGGCCTAGCTTCACCATTATATAAGCTCAGGACAACAATCCACCCTTGGATCCTGCTGGGAGGAAGGGCGGGATATAAATCAAATAATAAACAAAGAAATAAACAATCCTATTTCCATCCGGCCTGTGGCTGTGTACATGTAACTTGAGTCAGAGTAGCAAATGGAAACCCAGAACTTCCAAGAAGCAAGAGTTTGTACTTAGGCTGGACAAAGCCAATTTTCATGAGCTGAAAAACTGAACACTCTTAATTCATTTTTAGGAGCCTGAAAGTTTAAGTTTAGCATGTTTGTAATAAGATTGAATTGAATAAGAGAAATTTACTATTTTATTAATAATATTTCTTAAAAATAAAAAATCCTATGTAAATTAAAAAATCTGAAAGATTGTTTTATTCCTTATATACCCTCAGTTGATCACTGCACTCTGTTGGCAAGGGCCTCCTGCAGATACCATCTTATCAGGAGGTCTGTTCTGCACAATATAGGAAGTGGACCTTTAGTGCTGTGGCACCAAAACGTTGGAATTCCCTCCCCTGAAATATTAGACAGGCACCATCTGTGTTGCCTTTCAGAGCCTACTGAAGACCTACCTCTTTCAACAACTCTTTTAAGTAGAGACATTATCCCAGTCTACGTCTGTTGGCATTGCTTTTTATGATGTTTTTAAAGCTTTTTAAAAAGATGTGTTTTAATATATTTTAAAATCTTTTTTAGAGTGTTTTTAGTTTTGCTTGCTGCCCTTCTGGGAGGAAGGGCGGGATATAATTTAATAATAATGATAAATAATAATAATTTTAAAAATCCATTTTTTGAAAAACACCAATTTTTATCCATCCTGCTAGTAGGCCAAACAAAGTTCCGATGTGAAGAGGTATCATAACTTTAAAATGACTGAGCAAAAACAAATAGGGGAAGATCTGTAGCTCAGTTGTAGAGCATCTGCCTTACACACAGAAAGTCCCGTGTTCAATCTCTGGCATTTCCAGGTAGGGCTGGGAGAGACTGCAACCCTGGGGAGCCACTGCTGGTCAGTGTAGGTAATACTGAGCTAGGTGGACCAATGGCCTGACTTGGTGTAAGGAAGCTTCCTATGTTACTTGATAACTATTGTCATAAAAGGCAACAGTGAAATAACAATGTGTTATATTACAGTGTATGAATTAGCAAAGGAAGCATCCTGTGAGCCTTGAAAACTGTACAGTAGGGCCCTGCTTTACGGCGCTTCGCTTTACGGCACTTTTTTAATGCGGCGGTCTCAATTAGATGCAATTAGACTAAAGCCCCACTCATATGGCACTTGTTCTGCTTTTACGGTGTTTTTCGGGCATCACGTGCCATTCTATTCAATGAGTTCTGCTTTTGGGCAGTTTTCGCTTTTTGATGGGGGTCTGGAACATAACCTGCCGTATGAGTGGGGTCCTTCTGTACTTGTGTATTCATTGTTATGTGGCTTCAAGTCGATTACGACTTATGGCGACATTATGAATCAGTGACCCCCCAAGAGCATCTGTCATGAACCACCCTGTTCAGATCTTGTAAGATGGTACCAAATGGCCTGAGTTGGTATAAGGTAGATTCCTTTGTTCCTAAAAGCGGAAAGAGAACCAAGGGCCACAGTGACTACAAAATTTATTTATGTATTTTATTTACAACATTTATATACCTCTTTATTGTAAAAAAAAATAATCTCAAAGTGGTTTACAGAAGGAATTAAAACAACATTATTGGCAAAAACAGTTAAAGACAGACATTTAAAAACATTCAAAATAATAAAACCAAGAATGAGTTAAAAACAGATAAAAAACACAATAGCTTCTACCTGCCTGGGTAGGCTTGCCTAAACAAGAATATTTTCAGCAGGTGCTGAAAAGAGTACAATGAAGGTGTCTGCCTAATGTCAATACGCAGTGAGTTCCAAAGTGTAGGTGCTGCCACACTAAAGGACTGATTTCTTACAAGAGCAGAACATGTACTATGTGGCACCTGTAGCATGGAAAGCACATTTTGAGCTTGGCCTGTAGCAAATTGGCAACCAATGCAGATTTCAGAGCAGAGGTATTATGTACTGATGGGGTCTCACTCTTGTCAGCAATTGTACCACAGCAATCTGTGTTAGCTGCAGCTCCTAAGTCAGGTTGTGCTGCATGAGGATTTCTGTAACCTTGGCTGACTGGCTGCCATGATTTTTTTAGTTTGGGTTTTTGGTTAGGAATCCTGACTGGTTGTGGGATGCTGAGTTTTCTGCCTTACTCATAGGAATTTCGTTGTGGTTGGTGTGGTATAGCATTTAGGAAATCATTGCTGTCTTTCTTTTTCTTTTTCTGTTTGTATTTCACTTACCTTTAACCTCACTCCCTTACATCCATAGAAGCAACAACAGTGGTTCCATGCGCTCAGCTGAACCCCCTTAAACCCACTGATGATGCACCTTGTTGGGTGCATGACGGTTTCTTTCTTTCCCAATAGTGGTAAAAGAGAATTCACATACTGGAAAGTGTGGCTGCAATTGTTGTTGTTCCCAAGCTGCTGTTTATGAAGGTATATCAAACCATGTATGTTTTCTCTCTGTCAATTATTACTCACTGGAATTGTGTTGGCTGTCAAAGTGAGTTTATGGCAGCCCACAAGGTAGTCAGAAAAAGATAGAGAATCTTTACTCTTAATAATTTCTCAGGCCTCTTTTGAAAGGGAAGGGTCAAATCTGTAAAGAAGTTTGGAGCAGCCATGTTAAAAAGCAGGGGCATGCATTCCAAGCAGGGGGTTGTCAACCCTGCTTGAATAGGGATATCTTTGCAGAGGATCCCTAGTCAAGCTTTATCCAACAGCACAATCCAAACCATATCTACTCAGAAGTAAGTCCTATTGAGTTCTATGTGGCTTAGTAAGTGTGTTTAGCATTGCAGCCTTCAGGGGCATCCGTCCTAAGTGCTCCTATCTAACATCTCCACAACACTAGGCTCCTTTCTTCCTACAATGGCCTTCTGGTGACTAGGCTGGCCTAAGGGCACTTAAATCCTTCTTGACAGAATCAAGTAGGCTAGATTAAATGTTCCTTACCCAGGATCTCTAAGCAGGTAAGAAGGAATGATCCCATCACTTCAGCTGGACCTGGAAACACCCTCATTAAGATTTCGGTCTCAATTTCTAATCAAAGAAATGTTTTTGTTTGAATTGTATGCCCCAGGCAACTGTGGTTGATGCTTAATGTACCTTGCTTAGTGACATCACAACACCTTGTCCCCTGACCAGGGCTGGCCCCAGACATGCTGGGGCCCTTGGGCACAAGTCTGTCCGAGGCCCCGGCGCTCCCCTTCCGTGATTCGTGGCAGGATCGCTGCCATGGATCACATGCATGCGTGCCATCAGCCAAGATGGCGGCAGAGGCTTCAGCCCCTCAGGGAAACCTCACCCGCCATCTTTGTTAAAGGGCAGCACTGTGTGTGCAACTGCAGAACAAGGTAGGTTAAGTAAGGGAATGGCGGGCACTCTGAAGCTCTCACCGTGCGATCCGTGGCAGAGGAGCAGAGCCCAGGGGCCCTCAGGCCAGTGCCCCACCTGGCCACTCTTTAGAACCAGCCCTGCCTGTGACGTCACTAGGGCCTGCCCCTGAAATCTCAGGCTTTGGGATGTTTCTGACTTGGCAACCCTAGACTTGCATCATAATTCTTAATGACTTTTTTTGTGTGTATGGTGATTTCAGTGCTACCTATTCCAGCAGTTGCAAAAGCTGCTGCTACGCCCACCTCACCTGCAGAATGTGAAGCTCAAAGCCATGGTTTCTCTTTAGGGGTTTTTAACCAGTATTTACTCTTAGCAATTGAGAATAGCATATTTTGCCTGAAACCAGGGATTTTTTTTAACTTTCTAAATTAAAGGCCCATCAAGATTTGTCTTTAATCATTCTTCCTCTCCAAATAATAAGGCAGCAAGTAGACATACCTAATTATATTTAGGTTCAGGCCACTGATTAGATTGTTTACATACTTTGTTCAGTGGTGTAGTTATGTAATTGCTGTCATCAGTTTCAGCAAACATATAGACTTGAGCGCTGTGTCCTCTTAATGTTGTTTTTACGAATTACCTCAGTGATTTGAGTTCTCCTGATCTTTATTTAGTAATCTTAACTGATTGAAGGGTTTTTTGTTCTGGAATTATCAAAACAAGTTAACCAACAGGCACACATCTTGAACGTCATTGCAGTGGAATGTGCCTAGGCTTTTATTAAGATATCATGGTGACATCATTGCTTTACCTTGGGTAAAACAATTTTAACAATATATCACAACTGTTCTGCTCAGAAGTAATAGAATTAACTCAAAATATTTCCTTTGCAGTGGATGTTGTGTAAGAGTGCTAAGACAGGCTAGGTTTATATTGAAGGCTTTTAAAAATTGAACCACACAATGGTCTGGTTTGCATGTTGCACTAAGCCAAACCATGTTTCAGCACAAACATTTATTATTTATTAATTAATTTATTTATTAATTAAATTTCTATACCGCCCCATAGCCGAAGCTCTCTGGGCGGTTCACAACAAATAAACATCTGAAATACAAGTAGAAAGCCACATATAACACAAGTTAAAAATGAATTAATTAAAACAAAAAAATATAAACATAATTAAACACATAACTAACTGCAAAACTCAGTACTAAAATATTAAGATGTTAAGATGTAAAATTAGTAAGAATGTTAAAGCGTTAAGATAATTAAAATGTCAACATGTGGTCTCCTGGAGAGAAGATTGTGCTGCTTCTCTCCTTCTGGTTATTTTGTTGCTGCATTGTGCATATTGTGGGCTCATGATTTAGCTCTCTCCAGACTGTGAGCTCTAACAAAGGTTTGTCCTATTGTTTACAGCTCATGGTGTGTTCGGGAGAGCTAAAACATGAGTCTGGGTTTCAGTAACATGCTAGGTCAAACAATAACTTAGCTCAGCATGGCAAAGTATCAAATTGACCAGGGAGAGGGGAAGTAGCCTCAGTCTCCTCCCATGGGGCGCACATTTTTGCTGATGTAGTTTTGGACTGTCAAGTAAGATTGGAAACATTAAATGAGCCATAGTTTTCCAATGAATTAAAAATAGATTTTGGATAGGACTTGCATTTAGTTTTGGATAGAACTAGTGTTTAATTTTGACATCTTGATCCTAAGCTGTTTTGCCATGTTGGGTAATTTTTAAGCAACTCTGAGCACTTGTGGATAGAACTCCATGAAAAAGATGCCTTGAAAAATCATCTTGGAATTCACTGGAGCTGGGAAAGAATTTTTTTGTCAAGGCATGTGGTTGAACTTTGTATTTGCAGGCTTAAAAGGGGAGGCAGTAGTAGTGCTAGAACAATGTAAGGGTTATTCTTCGTGGGCCCATGCAGCCTGAACTCATCACCTTGCTCCATTATACATCTGTTATTAGCCACATCTTACTTTGCTGAACTACTTCTTACTATCTGTCAAAACAAAATTAAAAAGCCCTCCATGTTGCTCCTTCACACTTCCCTGCTCTTCCTCAGTCTTTCCTTGGGAGCACAGATTTTCCTTTGCTCCCTTCCATATCTGGACCTGGTGCCCACCATAGCATTGCCTGTTTAATACTAAGAGCCAATTCAAGCATTTCGGAAAAGCGTACAATACAATAACCAAGAAACTATCCAGCATTGTCAGAGTGGGGCTGCAAGCCAGGTCTAGAGCTGGTGCAAGGAACAGCAGCAGTACCTAAAGGCTTAGTTGTATTCCATCCTTTCTGGCATGCCATCTGAGCTATCTCACACTGTCCTAGGTCCTCCAGAACCAGTTACCTACTGGCACCCACCACTTTCTTGGCTGAAGTAAACCATGTCAAGCCTAGATGTGTATCTTGGGCATGTAGCCCTTGCAATTTTCATTTAGGTGAAATGTATGAAATCTGTCAAATGCTACAGTTTGTTTAAACCTTTTGTTCCCTAGTAGGTGCATGCTTATGCATTTGTCTGTAGAATTTCCATACTAATTTCTTGGACAAAAAAGATGAGTCTCATTCTTATCTTAATATTCCTGAAGTGGGCTGGAACTCTTTGGCTGAAAGATCTATCTGAACAGAATTCTGCTGTTCGTGTAAATACAAAATATGCACCTTGAAGCCACAGCAACAATTCTGTGTTCTTCAGAATTGCCCCTCACAAGTTGAATGCCTTTTTATAGGCATGTTGGTGAATATATTTGGTGCTAGTAGTACACTGGTACAATTTGCACCACATGCTAAAGTCACATCCACACCATACATTTATCACAGATTTAAAGCACATGGTTTTACCTACCCATGCCCCCCCCAAAATCCTGGGAATTGTAGCTTTGTGAAGGGTAAACTGCAGTTTGCAGGATTCTTTGAGGGAAACCATGTGCTTTAAATGTAAGGTGTGGATGTGACCATAGTTCCTAAAGTTTGATGAAGGCGGTCTGGCTTGTGTCAAATAAACAAGGTCCAAATCTTCACTTATCTCCAGATGCCTGCCAACTGGGAATTGGTTTGTTTGGGAAAACTGGGGTGAGATGCAGCTTCTAAAGTAATGAATTTGGATATCTAGGCTTTTGTTCTGTAGCCATCACTACGGGGTTCTCATGCTGTTGTCTGCAATCCTAATAAGTTTAGCTATTGCAATCATCACTGTAAGCTTTGTTGTAGCATAATTATGCTGTTCACAGAAAAGTGACAGCTTCCTGTAGCTGTCTTTTTGCCACACGTCTCTCCCTTTCATGGCTATTTTGTTTTGTATGTTTATACACATTATTGACTTGAGTACCCTGTTCAATAGCACATGGTTTTTATTCTAGCAGGTAACAGAAATGTGGACTGCCCTTTCTTCCAGTGGTTGGCATTGCTGGGAATTTGATTTAGATCAACATGGACAGTGCATATTGCCAGCAAAAGCCAGGTGCATTTGGTTTTTGAAGAAAAAGATTCAAACAATAGTTACCCTCCCTCTCTTTTTTTCCTTACTGGTTTCTTTTTTTCTTGGTTAATTCAGGGAGAAATGTGCAAACACTCCGGTAGGCAGTTCTGGGCAGTTGCATGAAATGAAACCAGGCAGAAAGGGTTGGCAATTAATACATATGTAAAAGTCACAGGTACACTGGCCTGTGGGCATTTTTGGGATGACCTCCACAAGAATGTAATTTACTGTTCAGATGTTTTGTCTTCCCAACACTTTCCTTGTAGAAAAAATAAAGTCTTCATGATTCAGGATACTATTGCTTGTTTGGCTTCTAGTAATGTACGTCTTTATCCCTAGTCACATAAGCCCCTGAGCCTGCAATAACATGTTTTGTTTCCTTGGTCTGTAGCGACTTTCTACCACACTGCTATAGCAGAGCTGGGCTTCCAATACATGCTGAATTTTTATATGGTATATCTGCTTCTGGTATTCTCATTGCAACTAATGGACTTGGCCTTTTTGTATGTACTATTCAATAATGGCAAAAAACCTTACAGTTTAAGAACGTACCTATAGCCCATAGATATTTCTATCAAACTTTAAAAAGCAGGGAAATTGGGCAGCTATAGTGAATGTGCCAGGGGAACAGGAGACCTGACCTCCTCTCTGAGATATTGTACTGTCCGACAAATTTGTCAAAATACAAACAAAATTTGGGTTGGTCTTTCACAGTCCAATCCACTTGCTGTGTAGCTTGGAAGAATTTGGTAAAGTGCCTCTGAGCATATGGTGAGTGTTGGAAACACCTGCCATCTCCAAAGATAATTATATTTTTGCATGTTTGTTGGTGTTCTTCTTACTTCGCTTCTTTCCTGTGTTACTAATGTTTCTACAGAGCATCTAAACTAGAAAATTTTATTTCCCTCATTATTCATCCTAGAAATCTGTCTCAAATTTATTTTTATTAATTTCAAAGCCTTTTTATTGGTCAATTTCATAAGAGGGTAAAGACAGCCTTTTGTGTTTCAGACTGGAGGTTATGTTCTATTTCTAGTTTGGGTGCATTGTTGAATCAGAAACTGCAGTATGATGTAAAATCAGACTGATTACAATATGTTGGTATTTAAGCAATAACTCTTAGCTAGGGTTGCCAGATTCAGGAATTTATTTCTGTGCAATCATGTTTGAAATGGACTGCCTTCAAGTTGATCCCGACTTGTGTTGACCCTATGAATAGGGTTTTCATGGTGAGCGGTGTTGAGAGGTGGTTTTACCATTGCCTTCCTCTGAGGCTTAGAGGCAGTGACTGGCCCAAGGTCACCCAGTGAACTTCATGGCTGTGTGGGGATTCGAACCCTGGTCTCCCAGGTCATAGTCCAACACTGACCTGGGGGAGGGGAGGGGGAAGAGATTGGGTGGGTGAGCACTGGGCAGAAGTGAAGCCCCTTTCCTTTCCAAAAGGAAAACACTGTGAACAGTATCATTGCTTTTCAGCGTTTCCCCCACCTTTTTATTCTACAGCAGGCATGTGTAGCCTCTCACCCAAATTTAAACCAAAGCTGTCCCTGGCCACATCCACACTAGCCCTTCATTTCACTTTGGACAGTCATGGCTTCTCTCAAAGAATCCTGGGAAGTGTAGTCAGTGAAGGGTGCTGAGAGTTGCTAGGAGATGCCCTGTTCCCCTCACAGACCTTCAATCAGAGCAGCTGACTGTTAAACCAGTCTGGCCACTGGAGCTCTCTCAGTGGAACAGGAGTCTCCTCTCTGCACCGTTCACAAACTACACTTCCCAGGATTCTTCTGGGGAAGCCATGACTGTCTCAAGTGAAATCAAAGTCTGGTGTGGGTGTGGCCTCCTGATTAGCCAAGCAGCTGGGAGTCTGGCTTTTAGAACTCTGACAGTTGGTTCTTACTGATCATGCCCCATGTTATCATAGGGTGCCAGCCAAAATTTCTTAAATTAATTAAAAACCAGTCAGGCATTTTTGAAACTTTTAAACTGCAGAAGATGAAGGCCAGAGTATGGGGCAAAGTCTGTAATAGGATTACAGGTCCTCTGTGAACATGGCTGATTTTTAATGAATTTCAACAGATTATGAGAACTCTCAGAGAGAAAAGTCCAAAAGAGCTCTTGGGTTCCCCCCCCT